>NC_038254.2:21723929-21846455 GCF_000004515.6 Glycine max
CAAAAACTATTTTGATGACTTAAAGAATTAACGATTTCCTATTTGACCAAAATAGTTATTTCTTTAACTTTTTTACTACTTGTGTTAATTTTGACTGAAATCACATTTTGACTGAAATAGTTATTTCATTGTGTCCATTTTATATTTTGGGAGCTTATTATATATTTGTTCATGTATCTCTGCCCGTAGCTCTCCTGTGGTTTTTATCACAACATTTGTAACATTTTTCGCATAGGTAATTGCTATAACAAAAGATCTTCCTGATGTTGAAGGAGATCGTAAGTAAGTTTTGGTATCCAGTTGCATAATTGCTAATATTGCATTTCACCTATATTTCACTAAATTTGCATTTGTGTATGTGTGTGAAATGTATATATACTGCTTATAGAGCATACTCTGCTTCCACCCTTTAATTAGGTGTTGTATCTAATATGGATTTGCATGTCATAACTAACTTCAGGTATCAGATATCAACCTTTGCCACAAAATTAGGAGTTTGGAACATTGCTTTCCTTGGTTCTGGAATTTTGCTGGTGAAGTATATTGTTTCTGTTTTGGCAGCAATTTATATGCCTCAGGTGAATATAAACTTTCAGGCGTTGGTTACTCGTACCGGCTCATACAATTTTTGCAATAAGCTTGATTTACCAGGTTTGTTAATTGGATTAATAACTGTCAAGGTTGTCATTCTAGTTTAAGTGGCTTTTCATAAATGTTTCAGGTGTTTTTTCATGTAATCCCATTTATTCCTCCACCTACCCAGTCACCCCATTTCTCTGAATAAAATATATTTTGTTAACACTATGTTGTGTTTGTTTTAGAGAAATGGGGCAGCTATTGAGTTATTTGTTGTCTGAAATTTCTTGCGAGTATAATAAATTTGTTGCTGAAAAATTTGATAAGTAGTATTATATCAGTAATAAATCATCCGAGGCTGGGGCATGGTGCTGGTTTAGTGAATCTCCAGTCGGATTAGTGGGTGGCTTATTGAACTGTTATATATTAAATGTTGGCTTAAATATTTTTTTATCCCTAATAAATAGTGTTTACTGCCTAATTTTTTTTATCCTCCTTTCATTTGTTGTATATTAAATGTTGGCTTATTGAATTGCTGTATATTTTTTTATCCTCCTTTCATTTGCTCTAAAAGTTGGTGTTAGTAGACTGTCCAGTGCCCACTTTCTGATTTTAAGCCCCCAAAAACGATTGTTCACATACAAGGAAAAGAAAAGAGAAAGATCCCCAAAACACTCCCCCTTTCCATCTAACAGTATAGCTTTGCCTGTTTTCAACTTTTATGAATATTATAATATTATAATTCCATATCCCAAAAAATCTTTTAACCGTTTTATTTTTCACCTGAAGTTCATCCTATCACATTCCTATAATCCTACCTCCAAGAAAGCTTTTATGCATCCACTTTTAGGATTTTTAAAGTAATCCTTTTTACTTGTATGGATAATTATATTATTATTATATCACAATTTATTTTATCTATATATATCTATATATATATATATATATATAGATAAAATTTCGAACTATGTTATTAATTTAGTTATCACAATGGTAAAAATATTTAAAATTTCATAAACTGCTTTAAAGAACAAAAAAAAAACATAAAAATCAAAACTTTTTTCATTTTTTTGTTTTGTAGTGTTTTTGGTTTATGCTTGACAAATGGGAGTTATTTTGGACAGGAAAAGTTTAATGTTTTTTTTTATTATTTGCTTATCTCTTTACAAATGTTGAATTTTTATCATATTAATCAATGATGATGTTGATGTTGGAGCCTCTTTTTTTAACAGAGAATAGAAAATTGGTTTATGATTATTGATTTTTAATTCTGAAATTTGCAAGCTGGCATATGCTCTTCCAGGGTTGTTTTGTATGTATCGTCATTGGCTATTGTGAAGGAGGAGATATGTAAGTAGTAATTTCATTTAAATATTAAATTAATTGTTTGAGGAACTCAGAACATATGTCAAAACATTTTTTCTTTTAATTGTTACTAAGTTGCTCTTCTATAATTTCTTTGTTGTACAAGGCCGAGGAAATTAAAAAGGCCAACGACGTTCATTTTCCTGAAGAGGTTGGTCGCTCTTTTATAAAGTGAATTGACCGAACAAAAAGATAGAGGAAGCAAAAGAACATCACCTAGATGAAGATGCTCTTGATACCACTTGATGTAGCTCCATTGGAGCTTGTAGGCCTTGGATCTTCTTCATCAGTGGAGTCCTTTGCTTCTTGAATATCAATGGCAGCGGAATGGAGAAGGAGAAATATGATTGGAGACGCCACTTCAAGGAGAAGATGAGTCAAGAAGAAGTTCACCACCATAGGAAACCATGGACAAGAGCTTGAAGGTAGGAGAAGAAGAATAGAGGGAGAAGGAAAGAGGGAACACGAAATTTTGTGCCTCAAAAGAGGTATGAACTTTGAAGTGTAATTCTCAAATGATCAAACTTGAAAAAAATGCGCACACATGACCTCTATTTATAGCCTAAGTGTCACACAAAATTGGAGGGAAATTTGAATTTCTATTCAAATTTCACTTGGATTTGAAATTGAATTTGTGGAGCCAAAATTTCACTAATTATGATTAGTGAATTTTAGTTATGGTTCAGCCCACTAATCCAAGATCAAGTCCAAGATTCTCCACTAAGTGTACTTAGGTGTCATGAGTCATGTAAAGCATGAAGGACATGCACAAAGTGTGACTATATGATGTGGCAATGAGGTGTAACAAACAAATGCTTACCTCCCCCTCTAAAATTTAATTGGATTGAGCTTCTCTAAATTCAACTAAATTTATTTTCCAACACACAAATCAAATATTCACTTAATTAATATGAAATTACAAAACTACCCTTAGTACAAAAACTAGTTTAGGTGCCCTAAAATACAGGGGTTGAAAAATCCTACATTTCTAGGATACCCTACCTACATTTTGGAGCCCTAAATACAAGGCACAAAAATAATGAAACCTTAATCTAATATGTACAAAGATAAGTGGGCTCACACTTAGCCCATGGGCCCGAAATCTACCCTAAGGCTCATGAGAACCCTAGGGCCTTCTCTTGTATCTCTGACCCAATTTACTTGGAGTCTTCTATCTGATGCCCTTGCGATGTAAGATTGCATCATATGTCATCGAAGAACTCTGTCAGTTTCTTGATGTAAGCCTGGTAGGGTATCAACTTATGATCCCTAGTCTCTCATTCCCATCTCAATTGTTGGATCACCAAGGCTGAGTCTCCATATACTTTGAGCAGTTTGACCTTGAAGTTGATTGCTGCTTGGATCCCAAGGGCGCATGCCTCATACTCGACCATGTTGTTCGTGCAGTCAAAGCCCAACCTCACTATGAAGGGTATACATTGATCGTCAGGGGTAAGCAAAACCGCCCATACTCCATGGCCTAGTGCATTGGATGCACCATCGAACCACACTGTCCATTTGTCCCTATCTTCATCCTCCACCTCCTCCTTGAACAAGGTCATGATGTCCTCGTCTGGGAACTCCGGATGCATAGGTTGGTAATCATTGATGGGTTGTTGTGATTTCCTTTATCGGCTTTTGAGTGACATAAACAATATCAAACTCCGACAACAAAACCTACCACCAAGAAATTCGTTCAGTGAGAGTGGGCTTTTCAAAGATGTACTTGACGGGGTCCATTTTGAATACCAACCAAGTGGTGTAGCTCAGCATGTTCTGCCTTAGACGATGGGCTGCCCACACCAAGGCACAACATGACTTTTCAAGCAAATAGTAGTTCATCTCACAGGCCATGAACTTCTTGCTTAAGTAATACATGGCCCATTCCCTCTTCTCAGACTCGTCATGCTGCCCCAGCATACACCCCATCGACTCATCCAACACAGTCATATATAGAATGAGGGGTCTTCCAGGCACTGGTGGCACAAGCACAGGAGGATTCATAAGGTATCGCTTGATCCTTCCGAATGCCACTTGGCAGTCGTCATTCCATTGGACGGATTGGTTCTTGCACAATAGCTTGTAGAGAGGCTCACAAGTAGCGGTTAGCTGCGATATGAACCTCACTATATAATTTAGGCATCCCAAGAAACCTCGGACTTGCTTCTCGGTGCATGGCTCAGGCATTTCAAGGATGGCTTTTACTTTGTCCGGGTCCACCTCTATCCCTTTCTGGCTTACGATAAAATTGAGCAATTTTCCCGACTTGACCCCAAAAGTACACTTGGCAGGATTCAACCTTAGTTGGTACTTAGGCAGCCTCTCGAACAACTTCCACAAGTTGACGAGGTGTTCCCCCTCGGTTTTAGACTTGGCAATCATATCATCCACGTAGACTTCAATTTCTTTGTGCATCATGTCGTGGAATAATGCTACCATAGCCCGTTGGTAGGTTTCCCCAGCGTTCTTAAGCCCAAAGGACATCACTTTGTAGCAGAACATCCCCCACAGGGTGACGAAGGTCATCTTTTCCATGTCCTCTGGTGCCATCTTTATTTGGTTGTAGCCCAAGAACCCATCCATGAAAGAAAACAAAGCCAAATTGGTTGTGTTATCTACAAGGACACCGATGTGCGGTAAAGGAAAGTTATCCTTTAGCCAAATTGGTTGCACCTTCCCATCTTTCTTGGGGATTGGCACAATGTTGGTAACCCATTTCGGGTATCGAGCGATTGCCAAGAAGCCGGCATCAAATTGATTTTTCACCTTTTCTTTTATCTTTCAGGACATCTCGGGCTTCGTCCTTCTTAGTTTTTGTTTCACCGGGGAAAAACCGGGATTCAAGGGCAACCTATGCTGCACAATATCGAGGTTCAAGCTAGGCATATCTTGGTACGACCAAGCGAAGATGTCTTGGTAGTCTCGTAGCAGAGCCACCAATCCATCTTGGATAGGTTTGGTCATGCCCATGCCCACCTTTACCTCTTTCTTTTCCTCACCAACACCCAAGTTTACAATTTTTGTCTCTTTTTGGTGTGTCTTCATTTCTCGGTCTTCCTGTTTGACCATTCTTTTTAGCTCTAGGGGAAGCCCCCAATCCTCATCTTCTTTATCCTCGGCTTGGTTTACTAGCTGCTCAAAATCAAAGTCTGAGTCCTCGGTATTAGTACCTTCACAGGACTCATTGTCGGATCTATACCGTTTAATCGCAACAAAAATAAACATGCAGACGAATGAGAATGGATGAAAGTGCAAGAACAAATGAAGAAAGGTTGTATTTATATATATTTGATAGCAAAAGACAAGCCCAAATAGGGAGAAAACCCTAAAGCCTAGGCCCAACTATAGGGTTAGGACTAACAAATTACATTATGTTTGCCACGGAAATTTTGGGTTGTTTGATAATTTGCTAGTTTCCCAACTCGAACTTTGAAAGGCATGGCCCACCCAGTTTGATTGCTCTTGAGGGACTTCATCATTAATCATGGCAACCCAACCTTCATACATCTAGCCCACGCTGATGAAGCTTACATTGATGTGACATAAGGGAATCCCTTTCACTTGCAGTCCTTGCGGCTGGCCCATGCTTCTACCCCTCTTTCCTAGGGTACTTCTCCTCACGTCGGCGCGTGTAGGCTTATATCCTAGCCCGAACCCTCTACGGTTCTCCTTGAACTCCACCAAGCTCGCCACACCATCGCTATTCCGACCCAAACCCCTTTCGGGCTCGTATCCATGCCCTAACATCACACGGGCCACCATTAAAGCGACGTCGAATGAGCGTAGTTGCATCGGGGGAAACTCGACATAAGCGTTGCTTACCACTTCCAAAGCTTGGAAGGATGTCTCTAAGGATTCTTCTGCGGCTTCCACATACAATGTAGAAGAAGGACAACTTACAAGAATGTCTTCCTCCCCGGAGATTATGATTAACTACCCTTCCACCATAAATTTCAACCTTTGGTGGAGCGTTGAAGGGACTACCCCGACTAAGTGAATCCAAGGTCGGCCTAAAAGGCAGTTATAGGTCGGGTTGATATCCATCACTTGGAAAGTGATCTGACAGATGTGAGGTCAAATCTAAATTGGGAGATCAATCTTCCCTCTTACGTCCCGGCGGCTGCCGTCAAAAGCTCGCACCACTATGGAGCTCAGCCTCAGGTGTGACGCATTGAAAGACAGTTTGTCCAACATTCTTTTGGGCATGACATTCAGTGACGAGCCGTTGTCGATAAGAACCTTGGCCACGATGTGGTCCAAACACTTGACAGACACATGTAAGACCCTATTATGTCCCCGGCCCTCGATAGGTATCTCCTCATCGGCAAAGGTGAGGTAATTGTTAGTGGTAATATTGTTGATGATGCCCCTGAAGCCCTCCACGGATATGTCTTGGGCGATGTGGGCTTCATTCAAGATCTTGACCAAAAGCGCCTGATGAGGCTCCGAGTTCATGAGTAGTTCCAATAGAGAGACCCTTGCTAGGGTCTTATTGAGTTGCTCAATTACTTTGAACTCACTTTGTTGGATGATCTGAAGGAACTCATTTGCCTATTCGACGGATATCTTCTTTCGGCCTTGTCGCTTTCTTTCGAGCCCACCTTCACCTTTCCTTTCATGTCCTTAGACCGTACCAATGGGTCCAGTGAAATGAAGATTCGCCCACTACGGGTCACACCATTCATGCCAGAGATGTTAGTAACTTTGGCAGAGGATAGGTCACCTATGACAGACTCGTCCATCCTTCCGTTGGGTTTTTGAGGGACATACCTCCATGGGACTACCTTGTCACTCTTGTAAGGGAAAGGGACAGGCTTCTTACCCGAGATAGGCTGGAAGCCTCGGGGCTTTTGGGTGGCAGCATCTCTGTTGAAGTGGATCACCAATGGTTTGGGCTTGCTTGGGCTTTTGTCAGCCGATTGCATGCACACATGTTGCTCCCCCTTGCTTGCGCCACCATCTTCAAACCAGCCTTAATCCATTATCCCTTACAGTAAATCCTCTACCACAGGGAATACCTCTACATTATGTGCTGCCCCCAGGTGTATCAAGCAGGTATCCCCCTCGCCCCCATCATAGCAAATGATGCCCACCTCGCGCAGCGCCTTTAATATATACCTCCTAGAGGTTACCACATCTTTCATTTGTTTTGGCCTCTAAGGCCTGCGCTCCTCCACCGCATTAACCGGTGGTCCTCCATGACTGGCAAGAAGGTTTGTCTTTACGTTTAGACCGTCCTCTTGGAACATCAGCCAACCTGCGTTGATCAAACTTTGGACCTTATGCTTGAAGGCCACACATTGTTCTATCAAGTGCCCCAGGACACCCCCATGATAAGCGCAAGTTGCGTTGGGGTTGTATCATCGAGGAAACGGGGACTGGAAAATCCTTTCGGGGGTCACCACCGCCCTTTGGTTGGCGATCAAAGAGGGTAGCAAGTTTGCGTACGACATCGGGATGGGAGTGAATTCCACAAGTTTCCTTACCAGAAAAATCCTTCCCGGATTGGCGCTTGTGCTCGGATTGGAGCTGCCGACGGGGCGAGGTTGTGTAGGAGCCGAGTTTTGAGTGAGGGGCCTTTGTGGTTGAGCGGGTGCCTTTTGCTAGACAGGCGCTGGACTAGATGGGTTTCCAACGCGAGCCGAAAAGCTCAATTGATGTTGGGCATATTGGTAAGTGTTGTGAGGGATTTGTTGGGGCTTCGGCCAAGTAGGAGCTGAAGCCACGGCTTGGGCATCCCCTTTACCCTACTTGCTCAGAATCTTCTATTGCTAGTATTGGCAGGAGTGACATAATCGAACTTCCCTCTTTTCAGCCCTTTTCACCCGCAAATACTAAATCTGTGAAGCTAGAGGGCATGTATCCCACCAACTTTTCGTAGTAGAACACTAGAAGCGTGTCCACTATCATAGTGATCATCTCTCTTTCTACCATGGGGGGCGCTACTTGTGCTGCCAAGTCCCTCCATCGTTAGGCGTACTCCTTAAAGGACTCATGCTCTCGCTTGCTCATATTTTGTAGCTAAGTTTTGTCAGGAGCCATGTTAGTATTGTATTGGTACTGCCTAATGAAGGCAGTAATCAAATCCTTCCATGAGCGTATATGAGAGGCTTCCAAATTGGTATACCAAATGACTGTCGCCCTGGCCAAGCTTTCTTGGAAGAAATGCATCAGCAGTTTCTCATCCCTAGAGTATGCTCCCATTTTCCAGCAATACATCTTCAGGTGATTTTTGGGGCAAGTGGTCCCCTTGTATTTAACAAAATCTGGTACCTTGAACTTTGGAGGGATGACAACATCAAGTACCAAACACAATTATGTCATGTTGGCGAAAGGGTATTCACCAAACCCTTCAATAGCCCTTAATCTCTCTTCGATGAGATCAAGTTTCACTCTCCCTTCCACTGCCGGAGGCGGCCCCCCTACTGAGAAATGCAGCGGTTGCAGAGGGCGGGTTGAGGAGTGATGCAATCCTACCCCAGAAGGGCATTGGATAGAAGACTCAAAGTAGATTGGGCCAGAGATGCAAGAGAAGGCCCTAGGGTTCTCATGAGCCTTAGGATAGATTTCGGGCCCATGGGCTAATTATGAGCCCACTTATCTTTGTACATATTAGATTAAGGTTTCATTATTTTTGGGCCTTGTATTTAGGGCTCCATAATGTAGGTAGGGTACCCTAGAAATGTAGGATTTTTCAGCCCTTGTATTTTAGGGCACCTAGACTAGTTTTTGTATTAGGGGTACCCTAGAAACTTAGATCTAAATTTTCTTCCAAAATATTGATTAGAAAAAAAAACACAAAAATCTAAGTATAAATCACTTAATCCATGTTGTCTTAGAGTCATGTTTAGTCATAGTAATTGTCACATTATGTTCTAAGTTTGTGTTGAATTTTTATTTTTGTTGATTGAATTCTAGATACATTTGTTTATGTATTCTTGTCATTCTTAGCCTATCTTTTGAATTTTGAGTCTAATTCATGCATGTTATTTAGTTCATAACATGTTCTAAATCAATTCCTAGAAGTAGTCTTGTTGTTGAACTCTTTTTTTTTGTTTTCTAAGTTTCCTACATGATGCCTATGATGAAGTTGAGTTGTGGTGCTGAGTTGTGGCTGGATTTGTGAATCAAATAAGTCTTAAGCTCTCTTGAATTGTGTTATTCAAGATAATTGAGCATAAGCAAAATTTGGCTGAAAAATCAGTGTCAAGGAAAAAAAAAGTGAAAGGGAAGTGTGCTTGTTTTTTTGGCTCAAAATTTGTTCTATAATTGGTGCCTATTTTATACCAATCCTAGTTTTGAAATTTCAATTGAAAATTATTGTGAAAACAAGTGCCAAAACTAGAGGTTTCTTGAGTCTTTTTTCTTTTTTATAGTTTTTCTACTCTACTCTAGAGCCATTCTAGGTTTCTCTTTGAGTCCCAACTTGCTTTTATGTGCTTTTCATTGCTTTAATTGTGAAAAAATCCCTGAAAATTTGTCTTGTTAAAACTCTATTGGTTTAGCTTTCATTTCATTTTTTGGGTCTTTGGTTATTGCTTGTCTCTTTGTTTCCTTATTTGTGAGTTGCCATATAGGGAATTTGAAAGGAGGATTGGTGCCATCCCTTGAAGAATTTGAGTCAAGAAGCAAGGGGAAAACCACCTTAAGAGCTATTGGACTAAGAGGCACTCCAAATTGAGTGAACCATCAAAGAGAGAACAACCACCAAAATTGAGGACCTTGTTGTAATTTTGTAATTGACAATTTACTTACTTTCATTGCTTTCAAATTTTGTAACAAAAAGGCCTTTCATTGGAAGTAATTTGGGAGCCTCCAATAGGTCACCCTACTTCAATTTGTGTGTAATAATTTTAGGCAATTTTCCCTTAGGATAGTGAGTGTTTTGTTGGAAACCTTAAATGAGGTCATCCAAACACTCTTAGGATTCGCCTAGTTTACATTTCTTGCTTACTTTCATAACTTATTTCCTTTACCTTCCATTGTCAAACCGCCTAGATAGCTTACCTTTTACCAATTAGTTTTTACCTTATCTTTCACAGCTCTTTTAGTGTTTATTTTGGCTAGTTTCAACCATAGTTTATTTTACCTTTTGTTTCCAAACCCCCAACAAGAAAGAACCATAACTTAGGAACCAACATGAGTCTTCATTTGTCATCTAGTGTTAATGGTGAGGGTTCTACTCCTAAGGACCCCTTGTATAACATATTAGATGATTTGAGATCCCTTAAGTTGTGGAAAGAAAAACAAGAGAGAAAAGAAAAAGGAAAAAAAGAGTGGAAGAAATAAGTCAAGACGAAAGAGAGAAAATAAGAGAGGAAGAAAGAAGAAAAATAATGAAAGAAATAAAAAGAGAAAAACATGTCTCCTATAGTATTCATAACTCTTGCAAGAGCCTAAGTGAAGAACTTTGTGACTATTATGAAGGAAGGCGTAAGTCACATCTTAGACCTCATTCCCATAGGAGAGAAAAGGAAAAAAAGTCTCAAGAGGCTAACATTAACCTCCCATACTTCCATGGGAAGGACAATGTAGAGGCTAACTTAGATTGGGAAATAAGGGTAGAGCAAAAAATTAAAAGAAAGTCTACTTTAATATCTTATGGCTCTCACTCTTATCCAAAGAAAGACCAAGGTCTAGGTGTGACATCCTGGAAATTTCTACCCGGAATTTTTGTAAACGGTGCATTTTGGATGGTTATATATATATATATATGAGTATTATTCAGTGTATGTATATATGTATATACTCCTGGAAGAAGTAAGTATATTGGGGGAAAGATACGCGGATTAGGCTAATTAACGAAGAGAAATCCATAACTGGATGGTAATAGGTTAATTCTCTATTAATTAGTCTAAAAATCATCATTTTGCATGCAACTTAAAATTTAACAAAACCAACCTCTGAACCACGCTCGGGGTTTCATTCTGAGCATTTTGATATATATATATTGTCTACTTTCGAAAACTGGCCCCGACGGGTGCAGAGAAACGCGAGGTACTGGGACCAGAGAAACGACACGCAAACCGAGGCAGGATTTTAGCGTTCCAAAAGGTCAGATTTTTCTCTTCATGTGGCTGAGCATGAGTCACATCAAGAGAAAAAGGTGGGTCCTTTTTGTTCCACTCAAAATGGGACAAGTGGCAAGTGCTTTAGAAAATAAAATAATAGGAAAGAGAAAAGCCTTTTTAAACCAAAAAGCAACTCTCTCCCTTCACTCACTCAGCAGAAAAATTTCAGAAGCTTTCTCTCACGTAGCTTTCTCCTTCTTTTCTCACCCACCATTGTTGCCCAACAAAGCTCCAACCTTTGGTCACCATTTCTGCTCCAAATCGCGAAAGGAAGGCATTTTCGGAGTCGTGAAGCGCATCTCTACGTGTGGGACTTCGAAATTTCAGGTTTGGGTAGACTTCTTTCTCACTTGATTTTCGTGGGTATTGGGTTTAGGGAGATATGATGGGTAGTTTAGCTAGGTTTCTGCTTCATGATAGTTATTTGTGAAGAAATTTGTTGAAAGCATGTTGAACTTGCCATGTTTGGTGTGAGTCAAGCTTACCCATTCTGTTTTAGGGTTTTTATGATGATGCTTGTGATGTTTGTGTGCTGAAATTGCTTATGGAAAACTGTTAGAGATGAAGGGTAGAGTTAACCTAGGATTAGAAAGTGAGAGTGTGGTGTTATGAGTGGAAAAAGAGTGAGGCTTTGAGAGTTGGAAGGCTAAATCTGGATTCAATGGTAAATAGAGGTTAAAATGAGTTAATCCTAGTTTGAAATGTCATTTAGGACTTATGAGAAAGCTTGGGCTGTGCAAGAGAGAAAAACAAATGACCAAAGTGAAGGCAAAAGCCATTTCTAGGGTAAAATTGGGTGTTGAGGAGTCAAATTTTGATTCGGTAGAGTTTTCGTCGTGAAACCAGTTTGAGCAAGTTTAGATTGATGATATAGACTGGTTTGAGGTGAGAGTTTGCCCCAAATTTACCCCATGCTCATTTTCACTTCTCAAACCTTGAAAATCCATTAAATTGAAGGGTTTTGGGTACCTAGATTTTGAGTTGCTTTGGTCTGAAGCTTGTACTTGGTTTAGACATGATTGATACATGATTTGGGACTTGTAGGATTCAATTTGGGCAAAATTGGATGAGGGAGAGTGTGATTTCGAAAATCTGCACTTATGCAGAATTTTGCTGTCAAATAGGTACCGCAGAATTTTGGCTTTGTGCAGAAAATGTTATGTATTTGCTGGTTGTGGAAAGAGTAGTACATATTGGGTTTTGGACGTTTTCTAGCAGCTCCCAACGGTCATAATGTAGTTTTATGTGCTAGAGACTTCCAGTAAAATTTTCGAGTCGATCCAACGGTTAACGAATTGGAACGAAGAGAATATAACTGGGGTATTTGAGTGTGAAAAGCTGTGATATTGGTTTGTGTTTTGGGCAGAGTTTTCTGCCTTTGCCCTGTTTTCTTGGTTGTGTTAGTTTGTGATGATTGAATGTTGAATTACTTGGATGTTGTGGAAGCTTGGGAGGATTGATGGGGACCCGGTGTTGAGAGAAACGAGGATAAGGGCTACGTGGGAGTACGTGAGCTCAGTTGAAGGTAGGCAACAGGGGATGATGGGTTTATATGTGATTTGTGGATGTGGAGAATTGTTTTGCACCATCGCCCGACCGCCACCTAGTACCACATGTGATGGGTACCCCATAATCCTACAAGCTTGAAATGAGGATGTGTGGAAGGGTGAGACTTCCTACTTTTATTCGTTGACCACAGAGTGGTACCTGGAGATATGTCGCGGGGGTCAGGAGACCTTGGGGACGTCAGGTGGGGTGCTATTGCCCAGAACCAAGCTTGACCAATCCCGACCCAACCCGAGCATAGTCAGTCAGTGAGAACCTGTGATGTACCTAAACAGGCGAGCTCCTGGCAGTCAACAAATAAAAGGAACAAAGACCACAAAGCAAGGAGGCTTGTGTGGTGGCTGGCCAGCTGTGAACTTTGAGTGTTATATGGGATATGGCCTCTGGTAATCGATTACCAAGGGTGGGTAATCGATTACAAGGCTTAAAGGTGAAGACAGGAAGCTAAGATGGCCTCTGGTAATCGATTACCAAGGGGTGTAATCGATTACCAGGCTTAAAAACGAGATCAGGAAGCTAAGAGGGCTTCTGGTAATCGATTACCAACGGGTGTAATCGATTACCAGGCTTAGAAATGAAGGCAGCATGTTGTGGAGGCCTCTGGTAATCGATTACCAGGCTGTGTAATCGATTACACAGAGGAACATGCCACTGGTAATCGATTACCAGTTATGTGTAATCAATTACACAGTGCATTTTTGCAGGTTTCATGTCCTGAGACTGTGTAATTCGAGTTTAGCCTCTGGTAATCGATTACCAAGGCTGTGTAATCGATTTCCAGAGATGAAAAGCCTTGAGATACCCTTTTTACTTACATGTAGTGGTTATGAGACGCATTGTGTTGCTCTGTAGTTAGATATCACGTGAAAGAGTCTACCCCTTTCTTTTCTTTCTTGTAGATCGTGATGGCGGCACAACTAATCCATGACCGAGTGGAGATGGAGTGCCTAGAGGGAGCTTGGGAGACCCTCGAAGGCAATGCGAGGTGCCGATTTCGAGGCACGATTCGATTCACGGCTACTTCATTGGTGCATCCAGATGAACCCGCGCGCACGCTTCAGCGCACTGTGGAGTGGATATTACCCACGCCTACACCATACCGTCTAGTGGAGCCAGTCCCGAGTGATCGAGGTGACGTCATCCGAGGAAGACCTTGAGGAGGATCCTAAGGAGCTACCTCCTGAGCCTGCTGTGGATGCTCTTGACTTTATAGTGGGTGATGAGGACCCACTCCCTGAGGTGGATTCTCCTGAGGACGTCATGTCGGCATCTGAGGCAGACTCTACGGAGGATAGTGGCCCTGGAGAGATGGCGATCAGTGGAGGCTCTTCATCATAGTAGACAGCTCATTGGACTAGTTTTATATACTTTTTGAGGGTGGGTGTATCTAGTACTGACTGTTAGGTTTACTCTTTTGTTTTTGTATGGGTAGACCTATTGTATAGGAATTTGATGATTGTATACATGTGGCTGAAGCCACCACTGTGGACACCTTTGCTCTGGATGACACTGTGTATTTTGCAAAACTCTCATATTTTGGACAGCTTTAAATGATGAATGCACTTATGTTTAATCTTGTTATTTGGAAAGAATGTGTTAACAGACTTTATTTGAAAGAGATTTCACCGACCGTATTTTATTTTATTATTTTACACGTGACGACCTAAAATGATGGCTGGTATGCTTTTATTTTTGAAAAAGCAACATATTTTAGAGGTTATGAGTGAGCAGAAAGAAATGACTCTGAATAGAGTTGTGAACTGGCCATTCAGGACTCTATAGTGATAATTTTCCTTCTGAACTTAATTATTGTGAAAAGTGGAAGAAACGAATAAGGAAAAAGAAAAAAAAAATTCCCATGGTTTTTGTTATTTAAATCATTACTAATAAACCAGTCATTATTTTGGGGACGCCACACTAGGCATCTTAGGGGCTGCACCTTCTAAGCCCGAAGATGATAAGGGGAAGACAATAGAAAAGCAACTTCCTAAGGCTAGTATGCAAGAGAAGACTAGCTCCATGAAGTGCTTTAAATGTCTTCGAAGAGGACACATTACTTCTCAATGCCCTACCAAGAAAACCATGATTATGAGGGGTCAAAACATTTATAGTAGCCAAGATGAGGCTACTACTTCACCTTCCTCTAGTGAACGTGAAGAAGCAAAAGGGGAAGAATCTAGTGAAGAAATCTACCCCCAAGAAGAAGGACAACCATTAATGGTTAAGGAGGAGTGTAAGGAGGTAAGTGTCTCCTCCAAGAGGTTAGTTAAGAAGGAAAGTCATTTTACAATAAAGACAAACATTAAAGAAACTTCCCCTCTTAGACAACCTCCACATTTTCTCCTTTGTAAAAAGACACTTGTTAGCATTGTCATACCTCTTGGGCTTGAATTTATTCCTCAAGTAAAGGAGTTGTTGGATGAGGATTTGGTTTGCAAGAGCTTAAATCTTTGTGCTTTGTTGGTGCCCAAAATAGGTATTATTAGGCACCAAATCCCTAAAATAGGTGGTATGATGAATGTTTTGAATGATGCAACCCTCTTTTATAAAATCACTGGTGCACCCAACATCTTCATGATTTGTGTATGTAGGCACTCATTAGGTAGGTTTGTTTTTATTTTTAATACAAACTTAGGTACTCATATGGGACACCTTAGGTTTGTCATACTTTTTGATAGGAATAATCAACATGAAAATACAGAAAAAGGTATGTTTTATTGTATTACTTTTCTTAATTTTTTAAATAGTGATCAAAGGGTTCCCATGAACTCTAAGAGAATAAAGGTCATTCCTGAGTGGCCCACTCCACCAAGTATAAGAAAAATTTGGGACTTCCATGACTAAACAAACTTTTACAAAAGGTTTGTCCCATATTTTTCTATACTTATAGCACCACTCATAGAGTTGGTGAGGAACTATGTTCCTTCATGAGAAGATGCCCAAGAAATGGGTTTTCAGACCTTACCTTACTTCAACATACCAAACACCACTAATATATATGTTTTTGTTCTTTTTACAAGTGTTGAGAAAAAAAGCCCAGAGTTTGAAGAACCTCAGGATTTGAGGTCAAATCCTTTTCAAGGGGGAGGGAATGATGCAATCCTACCCCGGAAGGGTATTGGATAGAAGACTCAAAGTAGATTGGGCCCGAGAAGCAAGAGAAGGCCCTAGGATTCTCATGAGCCTTAGGGTAGATTTCGGGCCCATGGGCTAAGTATGAGCCCACTTATCTTTGTACATATTATATTAAGGTTTCATTATTTATGGGCCTTGTATTTAGGGCTCCATAATGTAGGTAGGGTACCCTAGAAATGTAGGATTTTTCAGCCCTTATATTTTAGGGCACCTAGACTAGTTTTCGTATTAGGGGTAATTTTGTAATTTCACATGCATTAAGTGAATACTTGATGTGTGTGTTGGAAAATAAATTTAATTGGATTGGGAGAACCCCTAGAAATGTAGGATTTTTCAGCCCTTGTATTTTAGGGCACCTAGACTAATTTTTGTATTAGGGGTAATTTTGTAATTTCATATGCATTAAGTGAATATTTGATGTGTGTGTTGGAAAATAAATTTAATTGAATTGGGAGAAGCCCAATCCAATTAAATTTTAGAGGGGGGGTGAGCGTTTGCTTGCTACACCCCATTACCACATCATATAGTCACACTTTGTGCATGTCCTTCATGCTTTATGACACCTAAGCACACTTGTCGCAACCTACCCTTCGGCGGGAGGGCGACGCGTGACTCGCGGGATGCGTGTTCCACGAAAGGAATACGCGCGGAGTCGCCACCAACGTTTATTCGAGGAAAACGTCGGAAAAACCGGAAAAGACGCGATCTACGAACTTTTAAGTTGAAAGGTTCGGGAGTTGTATTTACGCACGGGGAAGGTATTAGCACCCCACACGTCCGTCCCAAGGGACGGCAGCCTTTAATCGAATGTGCAGACATGACTTTGATTTTTTATGTTCCCTTTTTATGTCTCTATATCCTTTATACCCTTTTTATATTTTCTCTTTTTGTGGTCGACAAGGGTGTTTCCCTTTGCTCCTACGTATTCCTCAATTTGGGATGAGAAAATCAGACCTACGTAGTTCTTTCTTATCAAGTGATTCTTTTTTACTTAAGTGGTGATCATTTTAAGGCGTTGGACATTAAAAATGATCCATTTTACTTAGTGAGAAATTGAGATGACAAACTTCAAAAGCCTATTTTTGTGGACGAGCTTGACTAGGCGAATTGATTTTAGCCTTTAGTTTCACTTTAGTTATTAATCAATTCGATCAAGAATGAGAAATCCCAAAGAGAAAACGTCCGATTGATTTTCCGCTTTATTTTACTAAAAAGATATTTTTTGATTATTATATTATTTTTTACCTCTTTTTGATTTCCAACGTGGTTACGGCACGACCGAACGGTCGGAATTTATTTTAACCGAAGTTAATGGATAATACAATTCAAACGTTCGGTGGAAATTTATTTTATTTTTAAGTTAAGCGAGAAATGACTTTAAGTAAAATGGCTTAAGCACGTCAACAGGGGGTATAAAAAGTAAACAAAACGAGAATAAAAATGCACGAAACACAATGTGGACCACTACGGGTACATAGAATGAATCGAAAAGCTTGGTTCGAGGTACTTACCCGTTGAAGATCGAAGAACGATGAAGAACGAATGAAGAACGTCGAAGAACGGTTGAAACCTTTGCGAAATTCTTCACGGAAAACGTTACGGAAACGTTTCAGAAGCGCCTCGGCTTAGATTTTCTTCACGGAAACGATTTTTCCAAGCAAATTCGAAAGAGAGAGAAGTGCCAAAGGGGCTGAACCCCTTCCTTCTTCATTTCCTCCCCTATTTATAGCAAAATAGGGGAGGTGGTTGCCGCCCAGCTCGCCCAGGCGAGCTCAGCTCGCCCAGGCGAGCAGGGTTGCTTCCTCCAGAAGCAACCGCCTTCTGGAGGAATATTCCGGAGGGCCCAAGTGGGCCTGGGTGCTATTTGCACCCCCATTTTTACTAAGTACACCCCCCTCTGCTGTTTTTTGGTGATTCTTTTTTCGTAAAGTTACGGAAACTTACGAATTTCGTAACGATACTTGTTTTCTTTCCGTAATGTTACGGAACCTTGCAGATTACATAATCATCCCCTTTTTGACTTACGGAATGTTACGGAACCTCACTTAATTATGCAACGATGCTTCCATTTGATTTCCGGTGTGTCACGGAAACTTACGGATTGTGCATCAATATTTTTTTGGTTTTTCGGCATGTCCTGGAATTTCACAAATTGCCTAATGATGGGTGCCAAGCAGCTCACGAGGACCAAAGAATGGTCACACGTCATCGAGCAAAGGTCCCCGGACGAAATTAGGGTATGACAGTTGCCCCTCTTTACTTGTCTTTTATTGGAGATAAAAGGAAAGTAAAGATAAGACACTAATTTCGTTCCTCTCGATTTGACGAGAGTCGCAGGTGACCATAAAATCTCCACATGCAAATGACTTGTTGTTCCCAAAATTCCACAAATTGCCTAATGATGGGTGCCAAGCACCTCACAAGGACCAAAGAATGGTCGCTTGTCATCAAGCAAAAGTCCCCGAAAATCAGTGTATGACACTAATTTCGTTCCTCTCGGTTGACGAGAGTCGCGGGTGACCATGACTGGTCGCTCCTAGAATTTCACAAATTGCCTAATGATGGATGCCAGGCACCTCACAAGGACCAAAGAATGGTCGCATGTCATCAAGCAAAGGTCCCCGAAAATCAGTGCATGACACTAATTTCGCTCCTCTCGGTTGACGAGAGTCGCGGGCGACCATGACTGGTCGCTCCTAGAATTTCACAAATTGCCTAATGATGGATGCCAGGCACCTCACAAGGACCAAAGAATGGTCGCATGTCATCAAGCAAAGGTCCCCGAAAATCAGTGCATGACACTAATTTCGCTCCTCTCGGTTGACGAGAGTCGCGGGCGACCATGAAATTTCCACATGTAAATGACTTGTTGTTCCCGGAGGAACAAAAGGTGCAGAAGACTATGTCAGTCTCTGCATGCTATCAAGCGTTCTGTCTTACAGATAGCAAAAGAATGTTTATACGGATAACCACTCGGGTATTTCCGCGTATCATCGGGCCCGCCGCCTCTGGATGATACAAGGGTGCAGAATGACCAAACTTGGTCTCTGCTTGTCATCGGGCCCGCCGCCTCTGGATGACAAAAGGGTGCGAATAACCATAAGGTATCTCCGCGTATCATCGGGCCCGCCGCCTCTGGATGATACAAGGGTGCAGAATGACCAGACTTGGTCTCTGCTTGTCATCGGGCCCGCCGCCTCTGGATGACAAAAGGGTGCGAATAACCGTAAGGTATCTCCGCGTATCATCGGGCCCGCCGCCTCTGGATGATACAAGGGTGCAGAATGACCAAACTTGGTCTCTGCTTGTCATCGGGCCCGCCGCCTCTGGATGACAAAAGGGTGCGGATAACCGTAAGGTATCTCCGCATATCATCGGGCCCGCCGCCTCTGGATGATACAAGGGTGCAGAATGACCAAACTTGGTCTCTGCTTGTCATCGGGCCCGCCGCCTCTGGATGACAAAAGGGTGCGGATAACCGTAAGGTATCTCCGCGTATCATCGGGCCCGCCGCCTCTGGATGATACAAGGGTGCAGAATGACCAGACTTGGTCTCTGCTTGTCATCGGGCCCGCCGCCTCTGGATGACAAAAGGGTGCGGATAACCGTAAGGTATCTCCGCGTATCATCGGGCCCGCCGCCTCTGGATGATACAAGGGTGCAGAATGACCAAACTTGGTCTCTGCTTGTCATCGGGCCCGCCGCCTCTGGATGACAAAAGGGTGCGAATAACCGTAAGGTATCTCCGCGTATCATCGGGCCCGCCGCCTCTGGATGATACAAGGGTACAGAATGACCAAACTTGGTCTCTGCTTGTCATCGGGCCCGCCGCCTTTGGATGACAAAAGGGTGCGAATAACCGTAAGGTATCTCCGCGTATCATCGGGCCCGCCGCCTCTGGATGATACAAGGGTGCATGTCACATGACCTGAGGGTCGGTATGACAAAGATTATGGGGCGGCCGACAAAAGCAAGGCTCTTGCTCCTACGTATCCTCCAATGAGGAATTCAGACCTACGTAGTTCTTGATAACTTGTGAGACTTGAAAAGTCTCCATCGGAAAATGATGACATCTCCAGAAAGGGCGCAGATGACCATATTGGTCTCTGCTCGTCAATCACACTTGGGGTCACTGAATGACGAGGTGCGGATAACCGTAAGGTGTCTCCGCGGGCTACCAGCTCTTGAGTCATGGTAACAAAAGGCGGTATGGTCGACAAAAGCGAGGCTCTTGCTCCTACGTATCCTCCAATGAGGAACTCAGACCTACGTAGTTCTGGATAACTTGTGAGACTTGAAAAAAGTCTCGGTGTTTTCTCCACTAAAAATGCAAACATGCTTTAGCAAAGAGACAAATATTCCAACCGATTAGAGCAGCATATGCCTTTTTTGAGTGACAAACAATGCGTCTACCAGGGAAGGAGAGTCTGCTGATGAAATCCCCCATAGCCATAAATGAGATTTTGGATGTTAGCATTTCGTTTCTAAATGATCATTTAGAGGAAACACTGGGTTCGACAAAAATAGAAGAAATCCACTCAAAGTGTATCAATCTCGCACAGGTAAGTGTTTCATCCTAATTCCGAACCATAGATATGTCATGACTTGACTTTGCAAATTATTTCCTATCAAATCAAAAATTACACGCGTGATCATGGATCAATAGGGTTTCCCTTGGGAATGGGTTCTTTTGGTGGTTTCTTCTTTCGGCTTTTGTGTGTTTTTGGCTTTTGACTTTTCTGGCTTTTTTCTTTTTCTGTTTTTGTTTAGTGCGGGGCGAGAAAAAGTCGCTAGCGCACGGGATTTTGGTTGGTAATCAAAGGGAGAAGACCATTTTAGGTCGTGGTTTCCTTTCCTTCTTTTTTGTTCATTTGGTGACAATTCTGTATTGTTCAGATATTGTCCGGTCCAAAGACCTCTCTGCACATTTCTTCTGTTTTTCCTTCGATCCCCGATCAGGAGCTTTCTTTCCTTCTTCTTCTTCCTTTTTTACTTTCTCCCATTCTTTGATTGAGAATTTCCTTTCTTTTCTTTTTGCTTTCTCCCACTCTTTGATTGGGGAATTTTCCTTCTTTTCTCTTCTTCTTCTTCTTCTTCTTCTTTTCTTTTTTTTTTTGCTTTCATTGGAAATTTTCCTTCTCTTTTTCTTTGATTGGAAATTTCCCTTCTATTCTTTTTTGCTTCCGAGGGTAAGGATTGACATTCTCACCCTGGGTCAAGGTTTATGGTGAGTCGGGATTTTGGCTCAAGGCTCGTAGAATGGCTAGACATGATACATGTCAGGGTTTGGTTTCGTTCAAGGATAAAAAGGGATGCCCCACATTATTTCCACGACACAAATGCAAAAATGATGATTTGGAAATTTTATGCAAAACTGGTTATGCATGCACCTATGCGGACACTCAAGTGTCAAATTTTTATGGTCATGTGATGCTAGGGCTCAGGATTCATTTCCTCTATTTTAGTCAACCCAACGTTTCCAAAATATGTTCTTTTATCAATTTGTGCATTCATCCGAGTCCATTTCGGGCGTCCGGGGAAATTTCACAGCATTCACCCTTCAGGTGTAGACACATTTTTTTCAAAAACTAGTTATGATCAATGAATTTTTTTCAAAGAAAAGTTTGAAATCATCTCTTTTCAAAAGCATGTTGGTTTTTTAGCTAGACAACTTATTTTCTTTTTTCTCCTTTTTTTTTTATCATTTTTATCATTATCATTTGTTTATTTCTTTTTCTTGTTTGTTTTCTTTTTTCCCCTTTTTTTTTTTTTCATGAGGTATTTTGCTACCTAAACATGTGTATATTTTTGCGAGGTATTTTTGCTATATACATGCATATCCAAGGTATCTTGCTACCTAAACATACATATATATGTTTTGTAAGGTATTTTTGCTGTATACATGCATATCCAAGGTATCTTGCTACCTAAACATACATATATATATTTTGTGAGGTATCTTTTTGCTACATACATGCATATCTAAGGTATCTTGCTACCTAAACATACATATATATATTTTGTGAAGTGTGTTTTTGTTTACATACATGCATATCTAAGGTATCTTTCTACCTAAACATACATATATATATTTTGTGAGGTATGACTACCTTCCGAGCTTGTGCTCGTTTTATTTAAATTCCTAGGATCATGAGCAACTAGGTGTGTCTTACTATGAAAAGTGATCAAATAACAAGCACAGATTCAAAAGGTACTAGGTTGCCTCCTAGTAGCGCTTCTTTAACGTCTTTAGCTGGACGCATGATGGCTTGTAGGTCACGGACCTAGTACTTTGCTTACCTTTGGCTTTGGATTTGGTAGCCTGCTGGTCGGCCATGTGTCGTAGGCAACGCTCTAACCTTTTTGCGGATGAGCTGAGGTGAACTCTAGAGGTGGTGGTGGTGCGTCTATTGCCCGCTACCGGCCATCCCAATGCTGTTGTGGTGTTTCGCCCTGCGCCTGCCTAGGGACGCAGTACTTCTTGATGAAAGCTCGATCAGTAGGGGGCCTGATGCCCTTGCTGGAGGTTACAGGTACTCTGTAGAACTGACAGAGACCCGTAATTAGAGCTTGACAACTCCAAGACCCTGTTGGACTTCTTCGGGTCCACTGGGTGTCTTGCAGGTGCGATCCCTGCAAACAATTGATGAAATCAGAAATCAGTTGAGCGACGTGCATACTTACCTATGATGACATAACCTTGCCGGGGGGGGTACGGGCACCCTATAGGACTAATAGAGGCCCGTAACCAGAGCTGGAAACCCCAGGGCCCTGTTGGACTTTTCCGGGTCCACTGGGTGTCTTGTGGGTGCGATCCCTGCAAACAATAGATGGTATCAGAAATCAGTTGAACTATATGCATACTTACCCATGTCGGGACGACACAGACCAACTGATACTTTTGCAGGGGGAGATTGGCGTTGCGGTCGCTGGGCAGAATGTTGCTAAGTAGCAATGTCATCTATGTCTGTGTAAGAGTGGTCATGTTGGTGCGCATGATCCGCACTCGTCTCTTTGCAGCGGCACGGGTGAAATCTTGCCCCGGTATGCATAGTAGTTGTGGGATAGCCTCCCTCTCTGGTTGTGCTCGCACAGTTGGCCCTCCTCCAATATCAGGGGGTGGCCCAGGAACCGTTAAAAGGAAACTACTGGCCCCTTAACCGGAAGTGCAAGTCTCGGTTAAGCATTTAAGGTCAGAGGACCTTAAATTCT
The DNA here is from genome assembly GCF_000004515.6 of Glycine max. Lineage (NCBI taxonomy): Eukaryota > Viridiplantae > Streptophyta > Magnoliopsida > Fabales > Fabaceae > Glycine > Glycine max. The sequence continues at coordinate 21,746,855 of NC_038254.2, forward strand.
TTTATGGTGTGGATGTCGAGCACACTGAAAATGAGGACACGTAGCCCTCTAAAGGTGAGGGCGTGCAGCCCTCTCAAGGCGAGGAGGTGTAGTCCTCTGGAGGTGAGGGCGTGCAGCCCTCTGCTGGCAAGGACGTGTAGTCCTTTCAAGGTGAGGGCGTGTAGCCCTCTGACGGTGAGGGTAACTAGTACCCAAGGTGAGGACGTGTAGCCCTCTCAAGGCGAGGACATGTAGTCCTCTGGAGGTGAGGGCGTGCAACCCTCTGATGGTGAGGACGTGTAGTCCTCTCAAGGCGAGGACGTGTAGTCCTCTCAACGGTGAGGGTAACTAGTACCCAAGATGAGGGTGTGTAGCCCTTTCAAGGCGAGGACGTGTAGTCCTCTGATGGTGAGGGCGTGCAACCCTCTGATGGTGAGGACGTGTAGTCCTCTCAAGGCGAGGACGTGTAGTCCTCTCAACGGTGAGGGTAACTAGTACCCAAGATGAGGGCGTGTAGCCCTCTCAAGGCGAGGACATGTAGTCCTCTGATGGTGAGGGCGTGCAACCCTCTGATGGTGAGGACGCGTAGTCCTCTCAAGGCGAGGACGTGTAGTCCTCTCAACGGTGAGGGTAACTAGTACCCAAGATGAGGGCGTGTAGCCCTTTCAAGGCGAGGACGTGTAGTCCTCTGATGGTGAGGGCGTGCAACCCTCTGATGGTGAGGACGCGTAGTCCTCTCAAGGCGAGGACGTGTAGTCCCCTCAACGGTGAGGGTAACTAGTACCCAAGGTCCACCCTTATGAGAAAGCAAGAGATCGACTCATCGAGAGGGCCGGTCATCCCAAATCCACAAGATTTGGACACTTAGATGTAGGGAATCTATGTAGTTAACATGATTTTGAGGGATGCAAATGCATGCAACCTTTGTTGTGAAATTTGGGTAAATGCGGACTTTATATGAAACAATGCAATGTAATGGAAAGTTGTACAATGTTCATGGCATTCTTTCCCTATTTTGTGATTTTGATTTTGATTTGATTTTTTTTTGGAAAACATAGATTGACTGTCCTTTTGAAAGAGGTGATAATTCATGCGACCTTATCCTATCTTTTGCAAATCTCTCCGGGAAACTCCCTCAAAGTGTATGTTCTTTTTGATTTAGTCACTTGACCATTTTGGAGCGACGGCAATGGAGCCATTTGATGTTTAATCAATCCATCGAAATCCTAGGGTTTGTCCCCCCTTTTTTTTTGTTAAAAACATCGATGGGTGAGAACTGTTGATGGGCTCCTATGTTCACTTGAGGCTCATGCACGGTGCCCCTCATTGCCCCAGTGTAAGGCTTTGAGGTACCAATCGTTGCCTTTCGTCATGACCTTGTAGGAGGGAACCTATTGGGTGAGAACTTCTAATCTGCCCCTAGGTTCGTTTGAGGTTTATGCATGGGGCCTTTCATTGCCCCAGTGTAGGGCTTAGAGGTACCAATTGTTGTCTTGTTTTCACAACCTCGTAGTGAGGAAGAATGAAAGACGTAATTGATTCTTGCAAAAAGAATTTTCCAAGGACGAGAAATAGTTGAAGGATTTTTCAGCTGATGGATTAAGTCAAATGACTCCTATGTAGAAGCAAGATGTTTTGATGTCTTGATGATGCTAAAGGATCAAGTGCTTCTAAGTTTTATTCAAGACAAGAATCCAAGAAAGTCAAGATATATGATCAAGTTGATTTCTAGAATCTTTTGGAAGAAGTTTCCAAATTGAAAAAACAAAAGGTTTGACCAAAGAATTCTATCATTTCAAATTGAGATTTGCTCTCCGGTAATCGATTACCAGCAGCTGAAAATGTTTATAACAGTCACTAGAAATTTGAATTCAAAATTTATAATGTGTAATCGATTACACATGGATGGTAATTGATTACCAACAGTTTTTTCAAATTTTAAAGCCTGTGATCTATTACACAAGTCTTGTAATCGATTACCAAAGGAGATTTTCAGAAAATAATTTCCAAGAGTCACATCTATTCAAATGGTTTATGAATGGCCATCAAAGGTGACTTGGAAACACGAATTTAAAGAGAGTTTTCATTGCCCACAAAGTTTATCCTCTCAAAAGATTAAGAGTTTTTCTGAACTGAACTGTCTTATCCTCTCAAAAAGATTCCTTGGTCAACCACTTGCATATTCAATAAGGAATTTTGATTGGTCTTCATTATACAATCTATCCCTTTTAAGAGAGATTTCTTCTTCTCTTCTTCTTACTTCTGAAAAGGGATTAAGAGACTGAGAGTCTCTTATTGTAGAGGATTCTTGAACACAAGGGAAGGGTTGTCCCTGTGTGGTTCAGACTTTGTAAAAGGAGTTTTACAAAGAGAGTGGAAAATCTCAAGTGGGTTTCTTGAGGACTGGACGTAGGCGCGGGAAGTGGCCGAACCAGTATAAATCAAATTTGCATTCCTCTCTTCCTTTAAACTTCTTTTATTGCTATTTATCTTTTGCTTTAAAGAAGTTTATTTTGATTTTCCTTTTGAGTAATTCATGTTAAGGGTGCATTGTTAATCCAAAAAGAAAGAGTGATAGTTCAATTGGGGAATAGTCTTTGCATCTTAATTCAACCCCCCTTTTTCTTAAGGTAACTGAGGCCATTTGTCCAACATCATATTCTTGACAACTCGCTTCTCTAAGAAGACAAACTTTCTGGAATGATAAAATGAAGTCACATGAACGTCTATATTTTTACTTGAAAACACAGTCAATCAAATGTCTTTTTATTTTTTCTGATTTTGAAACTTATTTTTTATTTTGAAACTTATTTGTTTTGAACTTTACTCATTGTTTTACGGCAACCCCACCAACGTGCAAGACGAGTAATCTCTGATTGAACGGTCTTGGAAGTCCAAACTCAGGAGCACAGGTCGCTTGAGCAAACTGACCAATGGCTTGCACTTGAAAATCCTGATGAGTCATTAGAGACATCTAACAACAGTTTTCAAAATTGCCCCATGTGTGGCATCTCTTGTCAATGTCAGGATTTACACGCGATTCTCCTCAAATTTCAGCCAGCCCGCATCAATTAGACCTTGCACCTTACGCCTGAGGGTCATACAGTGCTCAATGGAATGCCCCAGGGCTCCCCCACGATATGCACATGTTGCGTTCGAGTCATATCCTCAGAAAAATGGGGGTTTGAGGGAACCTAGGTTGGGGTTATGGCTACCATTGAATTATTGAGTGGATATGGGATCAAGTTTAGCATATGACAACGGAATTTGGGGTTAACCCTACAGGCTTTTTTGCTGCAAAATTCCTTTTTGTTGGTGTTTTTTGGTTTGTGCTAAAGGTGGTCTTCGTCATTGGAAGTGCGGTAGACAGGCTTTGTGGTTGATTTAGGGATGGCCTTTGTGAATAACTGGGAGGTGGGTAAGGAGGAGGTTTGTTATTGGCTGAGTAATGACATTGTTGGGTTGGTGGGAAACTTGGCCATATAGGAATGGCAGTCACAGCATGGGTTTCTCCCTCTTTCTCACCCTCTTCATTTGCCCCAGTTTTCTCATTCGTCCAAGCAGGATGACTAAATTTGCCTTTTTTTCATACCCACATCGATCCTTTCACTGGCAAAGACCAAATCCTCAAAGCTTTGAAGGTGCGTAGCCCACCATTTTCCATAGTAGAATACTGGTAATGTGTCTACTATCATTGTCATCGTTTTTTTTTGTCATTGAGGTGCCACTTTGAGCTGCCAGGTTCTCCACCTTTGAGCGTATTCTTTGAAAGATTTGTGCCCCCTTTTTGCACATGTTCTGTAGTTGCATCCTATCTGAAGACATTATACTGACACTGCCTAACGAAGGCAACCACTAGGTCCTTCCAAGAATGGACTCGGGAAGGTTCCAAGTTAGCGTACCAGGTAACAGCTACCCAGTAAGACTTTCTTGGAAGGAATGTATCAGTAATTCCTTATCTTTTGCGCATGCCCCCATCTTCCGATAATACATCTTTAGATGGTTCTTGGGGCAAGTAGTCCCCTTGTACTTGTCAAAGTCCAGCACCTTGAACTTGGGAATGACCATGTTTGGGTATTAGGAACAACTCTTCTAGGTTAGCAAAGGCATAATCTTCACCTCCTTCAATGGCCCTGAGCCTTTCCTCTAGATGATCCAACTTTCCCATTCCTGCCATAGTCATGAGGGTTTTTAACCGCTATGGAATGCAAGAGGTGCAGTTGTGGGTGATACTGAGGGCCCTCCAAAGGGTTTTGTAGGGGTATACCACCAACTGCTTGCCCTTCAGTGGTATATTCGAGCCAAGGCTCGAAGTCGGCTAGATTGTGATGGGGAATTTCATGGGTCTCTTCCATGGTTTAAGAGACATGTGCATGATCAGTTTGGGGTTGCTGGCTTTCAATGGGTATAGGAGTGGAGTTATTGACATTCTTATTGGGAGTGTACGCCACATTGGGTGGCGTATAGTTGAGAGGCAAGCCATATGACGGGAAGGCGTGCTCGTTTTGAATTTGCACATCATGGGGGCCGCCCGTACTTCCTAAATCTTTGCCTACCATATTTGAGGTTGGATGATTCATTTGCTTGAGGCCAGATGGGAGCATCGGGTTCACCTTAGCGACAGCGCTAGTAGCGGCAACTATAACCACATTAGCTTCCATTATCTTCTTCATGCTCATCATGGCCTCCATCATTGTGGCCATTTGCTCTTTTATGGCCTCCATTTTCGGCCTTCATCTTCTCTTGCACCTCCTTTGCTTCACCCATTACTCTAGCTCTGAGTTCGGTAAGGGCGCCGTAAAGCGTGTCCTTTTCTTTTTGATAACAATGATTAAGTTCATTTTTTATTTTATTTTATTTTTCAAGGAAAGAATGCAATGAGCAATGCAACCAATGAAAAGCATGGATGTATGCGAATGGTGTACAGTTGAAGTATTGCGAATTTTTACACAGGATATGGGGTTGAATCAGTTTAGATTTTCAACATGGTCCATGACATCTTTGTCAAAGTGAAACTGGAAGTAACAAGGACATCAACAATCCTAAATATGTTTGGCAGTAGATGAAGCAGTGATGTGACTCGATTCATCTTTTGCCCCAATTTTGCAAGACGGTTACTTCCATATTTCAACTTGACTTGATGAACCTTTTTGTAAAAGCATGAGCTTGGTTCAACCCTATAATCCAAGGAATGGCAATTCTGATCGCCAATACTTCAACAACATCTCATAGGGATGAATGACTCGGGCATACTTTAAGCTTATGCACGGAAAATGTAATTATGAAATTGAGATGCCCGAAGAAACACCATTTCCTAGTTAACCATGCATTAGGTACCATGTTCAATTATTTTGTTTTTAAGTGAAACGGGTTTATGATCCCAACATGGTTGGCTCGTGGTGCCTAACACATGAAACTAAGAATGTAGTGTGAAGTTTCACGCTTCCCCCTTTTTGTTTTTGTTTTGTAGAGGAAAACGCAAGGATGAGCAAACATGAAAACAAATGGTATGCAATTTTGCAGATCAAAAAGTTTTTTGAACGCATATGCATGATGATGCCATGACTCATGCAAAATGTGAGGCTGGAATATGATAACGGACAAATGCAGGATATGTCCATTATGATGTTATGAAGAGATGCTTATGCGATGCATGATATGAATGCATTTTACGGACACGAGAGCCCGGAAAATTATCTCTTCTTACTTGCGCATTTGGGGGCGCAGTGCCCCATGTGTACAATTAAGAAGGTGATATGGACCTTCCGGCTTCCCGTGACAAAGGACGAGACCAACATACAATGCATGCTAGAGATAAAATGCGAGAGTGACTTGATTCGCACTGATTTTTGGAGTAAAAACGTGGGATAAACTCATTTTATTCAAAAAGTTATAACTAGTCAAGATCTGAGCGACAATACAAACTTCCTAGCGGTTTCTAATCATATGGTCCATTAAGTCTATCATATGCTGACAATAGCTGAGAAGTCCATGGATCTCCTCGGGGGCGGAGTAGGTGTCCGCCACTGCTTTGGCCTTGGCTAGCAATGGGGGAAGTTCTTGACTCCTGTTCAAAGTAAGAGCAAATCGGTCCGTCCACATTGTTGCCTCTTGGTGCAATGAATCAATTACCCTCTCCCTTGCTTCGCTTTCTGCTGATATCTTGGCGTACTCATCCTCTAGCCTTTGCTCGTGAGTCGCCGCTAGATTTAGCTTCTCTTTGCACTCATCGATGATGGCCCACATATTCCCTTCAGTCTCGCTTAACTGTTGGGACAAATTTCTTTTCGACCTAAGGAAAACCTTTAGCTCGTCCTTCAAGATCATGCCTTTGACCCGTGATGATTCCTTTCACCTCTTCGGAGCTTGAGCTCACTATTGCTGCCCTATAAAGCCCCTCAAAACTTTGCTTTGGTCGTGTTCTTCCTTTCGGGCCTTCTTGGTTTCTCATTCCAAGGCTTCATCGGTGGCCATATTGACATCCCTTAGTTCATCATACTCTTTTCAGACTTTGATGGCTATGGACTTGAACTTCTCTTCGACTACCCAGGCTCTTTCAAGCTCTACCTTTTGGGCTTGTACCTCATCACTTTCTTCCGAAGCTTTAACCTCATCGTCTCTCACAGTCTTTAGATTTGGAAGCCAATCCAATCCTTGTTTTCGGACTCTCAGCCACTTATGATAGCCGCCGATGATCCCATTACTGCTTCCCCTAAGCTCTCTGTCCTTTCTTCACGCCGCATCCCATGCCTTGCGAACTCCTTGGAGTACCCTCGCGTTGTGGTCACTGAAACCCCATGCGATGAAAGGCGTGATGCTTTCGTCTGATGGCACTTCTCTCATGGGGTAGCCAAGCTGTCTTATGGCGAGGACGGGATTATAATTAATACAACCCCTTGTTCCCATCAAGAGAACATTTGGACATCCTTCGCATGAAGATAGAATCCTGATTCTCCCTTCCTTCTAGCGAGGGAACCAATTAACAGACGCCCCTCCATGCTAGCCAAGAGTTGGTCCCAATTCGCCTTTCCTTTTTCGACGCACGAGCGGTGACCTTGTAGCGGATAGAAAAGGGTGTGAAACCAGCCACACATAGAGAGCCAGTGCACAACAAAAAATTCTTGCGTCGCTCTTTTCACATCCCCGGTCGAACGTGTCGTACATGGCCAAAATGGCGACGACCGGGCTTTCCTTGCCATGATGAAAGGCGAGGAAAGCGTCAATCACTGCTAGGTCCACTAACCCTTCCATATTCGGAAAGAGGACAACTCCAAAGATCAAAAGCGCCAAGATGTCAATAAAAGAAAGCCCATTCGCCTTGATTTTCCAAGGCCTTTGCCCTTTCCTCCAAACACTTCCTTGATACTCCGACTACCCCATTCCTATTTTGCTTTACCTGGTTCAACTCTTGTGCTGAGATTTTCACTACCTTGGCAACTCTTGTCGTGGAGGGATAGAACCCAGAGAAAAGATATGGCTTCCTTCCTCCCAGTGGGCATCCCAGGATTTCTTTAAACTCTTTCACCATGGGTGATAGTTGGAAGTCCCCAAAAGTGAAGCACCTCAACGGATGATCATAATACTGGGCAAGGGAGGCAATGGACTCTGTGGAGACTTCTACCCTAGCTAGGTCCCAAATCTTACCATAGGCTTTGCAGAAGGCTTGCCGTTGAAGTTGACCCATTAATTGCCCCAACTTTCGTAAACTGGTGACCTCTAAGCTCTTGATTTTGACTTGATAGAACCTCTTTTTAAACGAAGGCTTTTGACTTAATCCCATGTTTTACTAAAGTGAAATAAAATCTAGTGCGAATCAAAACTCCGACATCTATCATGGGTGGAATGGATGAATGCATGAAGAAATGCATATGACACAGATGCAATTTACGAATACGGGAGCCCGAGAAACTGTCTCCTTCTTAGATACAACGTCTAGGGGTAGCAAAGTACCCCAACGTATGTATTTAAAACGGTGACACGGACCCTTCGTTGGTTTGCTAAAGTGAGGGGATCAAAGACGAAACCTACGCATGATGCATATGCGAAAGGCACAACATGGGGATGTACATAGTACGACAATATTCACAAACAAATATAAGCAAAAGGGTATATGATACTTATGCATGGCAGTGTGAAAAATGGCACGCAACGTGTTTGCTCCGTGCCCCTATTTAAGGGACCTATAAGGGAAAGAGCTAACTAGGCTTTTAGTAATAATCCCCAAGGTAATCATATCTCTCTTGATGGTTTCTAGAGGTATCATCCCCTTCGAAGAACATACTGCAGCAGTAGGGACTACTAGCAACAATAAGTTTTCAAAGAGAAAAGCTCTAGATGAGGGTTCACTGTAATCAAGCAAGTCGGAGACCTAGCATGATCACAGATTCACCTCCACTCCTTATGTTCCCACGAACCCGGGTATAGGGCCCTTTTTCACTCACAGTGTGTGCAAATAGTGTCGGTGTTTGTGTGCATAAAATGAATAAATATTTACCTCATGCATACATTTTAAAACACACTAAAAGCAACAAAAAGTTTATAGACACAAGAACATAAGACAAATAAAGGGAAACCAACAAAGGAGAAAGTCATGATAAAACATTGCACAAGATTAAATGGCCTAACTCTCTAAAAAACAGTCCCCAGCGGAGTCGCAAACTGTCGCAACCTACCCTTCGGCGGGAGGGCGACGCGTGACTCGCGGGATGCGTGTTCCACGAAAGGAATACGCGCGGAGTCGCCACCAACGTTTATTCGAGGAAAACGTCGGAAAAACCGGAAAAGACGCGATCTACGAACTTTTAAGTTGAAAGGTTCGGGAGTTGTATTTACGCACGGGGAAGGTATTAGCACCCCACACGTCCGTCCCAAGGGACGGCAGCCTTTAATCGAATGTGCAGACATGACTTTGATTTTTTATGTTCCCTTTTTATGTCTCTATATCCTTTATACCCTTTTTATATTTTCTCTTTTTGTGGTCGACAAGGGTGTTTCCCTTTGCTCCTACGTATTCCTCAATTTGGGATGAGAAAATCAGACCTACGTAGTTCTTTCTTATCAAGTGATTCTTTTTTACTTAAGTGGTGATCATTTTAAGGCGTTGGACCTTAAAAATGATCCATTTTACTTAGTGAGAAATTGAGATGACAAACTTCAAAAGCCTATTTTTGTGGACGAGCTTGACTAGGCGAATTGATTTTAGCCTTTAGTTTCACTTTAGTTATTAATCAATTCGATCAAGAATGAGAAATCCCAAAGAGAAAACGTCCGATTGATTTTCCGCTTTATTTTACTAAAAAGATATTTTTTGATTATTATATTATTTTTTACCTCTTTTTGATTTCCAACGTGGTTACGGCACGACCGAACGGTCGGAATTTATTTTAACCGAAGTTAATGGATAATACAATTCAAACGTTCGGTGGAAATTTATTTTATTTTTAAGTTAAGCGAGAAATGACTTTAAGTAAAATGGCTTAAGCACGTCAACAGGGGGTATAAAAAGTAAACAAAACGAGAATAAAAATGCACGAAACACAATGTGGACCACTACGGGTACATAGAATGAATCGAAAAGCTTGGTTCGAGGTACTTACCCGTTGAAGATCGAAGAACGATGAAGAACGAATGAAGAACGTCGAAGAACGGTTGAAACCTTTGCGAAATTCTTCACGGAAAACGTTACGGAAACGTTTCGGAAGCGCCTCGGCTTAGATTTTCTTCACGGAAACGATTTTTCCAAGCAAATTCGAAAGAGAGAGAAGTGCCAAAGGGGCTGAACCCCTTCCTTCTTCATTTCCTCCCCTATTTATAGCAAAATAGGGGAGGTGGTTGCCGCCCAGCTCGCCCAGGCGAGCAGGGTTGCTTCCTCCAGAAGCAACCGCCTTCTGGAGGAATATTCCGGAGGGCCCAAGTGGGCCTGGGTGCTATTTGCACCCCCATTTTTACTAAGTACACCTCCCTCTGCTGTTTTTTGGTGATTCTTTTTTCGTAAAGTTACGGAAACTTACGAATTTCGTAACGATACTTGTTTTCTTTCCGTAATGTTACGGAACCTTGCGGATTACATAATCATCCCCTTTTTGACTTACGGAATGTTACGGAACCTCACTTAATTATGCAACGATGCTTCCATTTGATTTCCGGTGTGTCACGGAAACTTACGGATTGTGCATCAATATTTTTTTGGTTTTTCGGCATGTCCTGGAATTTCACAAATTGCCTAATGATGGGTGCCAAGCACCTCACGAGGACCAAAGAATGGTCGCACGTCATCGAGCAAAGGTCCCCGGACGAAATTAGGGTATGACAACACTTAGTGGAGAATCTTGGACTTGATCTTGGATTAGTGGGCTGAACCATAACTAAAATTCACTAATCATAATTAGTGAAATTTTGGCTCCAAAATTTGGCTCCACAAATTCAGTTTCAAATCCAAGTGAAATTTGAATAGAAATTCAAATTTCCATCCAATTTTGTGTGACACTTAGGCTATAAATAGAGGTCATGTGTGTGCATTTTTTTCAACTTTGATCATTTGAATATTAAACTTCAGATTTTAAAGCTCTTTTAGAGCACAAAATTTCGTGCTCTTCTCTTCCTCTCCCTTTATTCATCTCCTTCTTCCTTCAAGCTCTTATCCATAGGCTCCTATGGTGGTGAGCTTTTTCTAGACTCATCTTCTCCTTGAAGTGACGTCTCCTCTCTCTCTTCCTTCTCCATTCCGCTACCATTCATCTTCCAAGAAGCAAAGGAATCCATTGATGAAGAAGATCCTAGGCCTACAAGCTCCAATGGAGCTTACATCAAGGAGTTCCCACAGTGTTAGGCTGAGGCATAACATTATATGCTAGTCCCTCAGTGGTGAAAGTGGGATATGGGTCGAAGTCACCTTGAGCACGCTTCCGAGGTTCTTCGCGGGTGCCTCCTATAGGTTGGGGTTGTTGACCCTCAAAGGTAACGGGAACAACATGATTAACGTTCTCATTAGGCATGTGCATGGTGGGCGGCGTATAATTGAGGGGTAAGTCGTATGGGTAAGCATTCCTATTATACCCCAAATGTGAACCACCGGTACTGCCCAACACCGCTCCTCCTTGTCCCACCATGTCCTGGGCGGGTTGGTTCGCTTGGTTTATGGCGGAGGGATGGGTAGGATCCGCCTTAGCGACGGTGCTGGCGGCGGCAACTATGGCCGCGTTGCTTTCCATCATTCTCTTCATGCTTAACATGACTTCCATCATGGAAGCCACTTGATCCTTCAAGGCCTCCATATTGGCCTTCATTTGTTCTTGCACCTCTTCTATGTCACCCATGACTCTAGTTTTGGAACGGGTTCGATAAGGGTGCCTTAAAGCGTGTTTAGTTATGGTGTTTACTGCCTAAAGAACAAAAATGCAGTGAGTAATGCGACAATGAATGCATGCTAAAGATAAGTTGTCAAAGTATTGGACTCGCACAAAATTTTGAGCATAGACATAGGATTGAATCAAACTCATTTTTATTAAGGAACAAAAATGTTCATCTTGTCAAATTTAAAGCGAAAATACAAAATGCCTTAGCGATACCTAATTATGTGGGCCATCAAATCGATCATGTGCTGACAATAATCGAGCAGCCCACGAACTTCCTCTAGAGCCGAGTACATATCCGCCATCGCCTTGGCTTTGGCTAACAGTCTTGGAAGCTCTCGAATCCCATTCAAAGTGAAAGTGAACCTATCCATCAACATTATTGCTTCTCTGTGTAATGAATCGATCACTCTCTCTCTTGCTTCCCTTTCTGCTTGCAGGACTGATACCTTCACGTACTCGTCCTCTAACCTTTGTTCATGGGTTGCAGCTAGACTTAACTTCTCTTTGTATTGGTCAATGATGGCCCACATGTTCTCTTCCATCTTACTCAATTGCTCGGACAAGCTCCTTTTTTACCTTTGGCAAGCCTTCAACTTGTCTTCCAATATCATGCCTCCAACTCTCGGCTGGTCTCTCTCGGCCTTCAACTTGTCTTCCTTTCAAGCCCTCTTTGTTTCCCGTTCCAATACTTCGGCTGTGGCCACATTGATGTCTCTCAGTTCATCATACTCTTTCCAGACCTTGATGATCGTCATCTTGAACCTTTCCTTGACTGCTTGTACCTTTTCAAGTTCTGCCTTTAAGGCTTGCACCTCCTCACTCTCCTCCGAGGTTTCAGCCTCTTCCTCACTTTAGGTCTTTAGCTTCGGGAGCCAATCCAGCTCTTGCGTCCGAGCCTTCAGCCACTTGTGATAGCCACCGATGATCCCATTGCTGCTTCCCCTAAGCTCCTTATCATTTCTTTGCATCACGCTCCATGCCTTTCGGACCCTTTGAAATATCCTTGCATTGGGGGCACTAAAACCTTGTGCGGTGAAGGGCCTGATACTTTCTTTCGACGACGCTCCTCTCATGGGGTAGCCAAGTTGAATTATGGCAAGGACAGGGTTATAATTGATACAACCCTTATTCCCATCAAGAGGACGTTTGAGAACTCCTCACATGAGGACAAAACCCCGGCTCTTCCTTCCTTCCATCCGGGGAACCAATTAACGGATGCCCATACCATACTAGCCAAGAGTTGCTCCCAATTTTCCTTCCCTTTCTCGACGCACATGTGGTGACCTTGCAGGGAACAGGTGGGTCTACTTTCATGACGAAAGAGATGCGAGACTAGCCACACATAAAGAGTGGGTGTGCAACAGACAATCCTTGCACCGCTCTTCTCGCATCTTCAGTCAAATGTGTCATAGGCATCGGCCAAAATAGCAACGACCGGGCTTTCTTTGCTATGGTGATAAGCAAGGAAGGCGTCGATTGCTGCTAAATCCACTAGCCCATCCATATTTGGAAAAAGGATGACTCCAAATACCAATAGCACCAAGACATCAATGAACGACACCCATTCACCTTGACCTGCCTGTTAGTGCTTAGCTCTACGGAGTTTTTAAAAGATTGGCTAAGATTTTGTTAAAACATAAGCACTTAGACAATGAAGGAAAGCTGGAGTTGCTGCACATGATGTCCAACGTTATGTCAAGGAATAAGATCGGGCTGCACAATGCACAAGGCAAGATAAAATGACAAATGAAGAATTGAAGTTGCAGGATCCACGATGTCGGATACAATGTCCTGACATCCTGCCCGAAAATACTGGAGTTGCTGCACAATGCATAAGTCAAGATAAAATGTCAAATGAAGCATTGAAGCTGCAGGATCCACGATGTCGGATACGATGTCCTGACATCTTGCCCGAAAATACTGGACACATAAATCTGTTATATCTTTAACAGATTATTGTGCAGTTAGCAAAAGATTAGAAGATCTATCTCTTGGAACGAATTAAAAGATAGTTAAAGTTCGAATTTCAAAGTAGAAGAGTTCGTTCAGGGATTAAAGATTAAAGATAAAAACTAAAAGATCAAACTGTATCTTTTAGATCTTTAAGTGCAGATTTTCAGGAAGAATGATAGATCTCCTCCAGCACAAGCAGTTGCAGCCCAGAAACGCACATTGCTATATAATCATGGAGGCTGCACGAGTTCTGGACCAAGTCCGGGATTGAAGAGTTATTTTGTGAGTTTTGGGACTTGAGTGTTTTGTGAGCCACCTTGATGTTACACTAACATCAAGTGTTGGACCTGAGTGTGTAGAGTTGATCTCTAGTGTGTAGGGTTGATCCCTTTTGTGTAGAGTTGATCTCTAGTGTGTAGAGTTGATCTCTTTTGTTCAGAGTTGATCTCTGGTGTGTCTTTGATTTGATTGTAAACACGGGAGTGTGAGTGAGAGGGAGTGAGCGGGGTTTCTCATATCTAAGAGTGGCTCTTAGGTAGAGATCGCACGGGTAGTGGTTAGGTGAGAAGGTTGTAAACAGTGGCTGTTAGACCTTGAACTAACACTATTTTAGTGGATTTCCTCCCTGGCTTGGTAGCCCCCAGATGTAGGTGAGGTTGCACCGAACTGGGTTAACAATTCTCTTGTGTTATTTACTTGTTTAATATGTTCATACGGACACATATAATCTGCATGTTCTGAAGCGTGATGTCGTGACATCCGGTACGACATCTGTCCCCTGGTATCAGAATTTCAATTGGTATCAGAGCAGGCACTCGAAATCACTGAGTGAGATCTAGGGAGAAAAATTCTGATGAACATGGAGAAAGAAGGAGGACCAGTGAACAGACCACCAATTCTTGATGGAACCAACTATGAATACTGGAAAGCAAGAATGGTGGCCTTCCTCAAATCACTGGATAGCAGAACCTGGAAAGCTGTCATCAAAGGCTGGGAACATCCCAAGATGCTGGACACAGAAGGAAAGCCCACTGATGAATTCAAGCCAGAAGAAGACTGGACTAAAGAAGAAGACGAATTGGCACTTGGAAACTCCAAAGCTTTGAATGCTCTATTCAATGGAGTTGACAAGAATATCTTCAGACTGATCAACACTTGCACAGTGGCCAAAGATGCATGGGAGATCCTGAAAACCACTCATGAAGGAACCTCCAAAGTAAAGATGTCCAGATTGCAACTATTGGCCACAAAATTCGAAAATCTGAAGATGAAGGAGGAAGAGTGTATTCATGACTTCCACATGAACATTCTTGAAATTGCCAATGCTTGCACTGCCTTGGGAGAGAAGATGACAGATGAAAAGCTGGTGAGAAAGATCCTCAGATCCTTGCCTAAGAGATTTGACATGAAAGTCACTGCAATAGAGGAGGCCCAAGACATTTGCAACATGAGAGTGGATGAACTCATTGGTTCCCTTCAAACCTTTGAGCTAGGACTCTCGGATAGGGCTGAAAAGAAGAGCAAGAATCTGGCGTTCGTGTCAAATGATGAAGGAGAAGAAGGTGAGTATGACCTGGATACTGATGAAGGTCTGACTAATGCAGTTGTGCTCCTTGGAAAACAGTTCAACAAAGTGATGAACAGAATGGACAGGAGGCAGAAGCCACATGTCCAGAACATCCCTTTCGACATCAGGAAAGGCAGTAAATACCAGAAAAGGTCAGATGTAAAGCCCAGTCACAGCAAAGGAATTCAATGCCATGGGTGTGAAGGCTATGGACACATCATAGCTGAATGTCCCACTCATCTCAAGAAGCAGAGGAAAGGACTTTCTGTATGTCGATCTGATACAGAGAGTGAACAAGAAAGTGACTCTGACAGAGATGTGAATGCACTCACTGGGAGATTTGAATCTGCTGAAGATTCAAGTGATACAGACAGTGAAATCACTTTTGATGAGCTTGCTACATCCTATAGAGAACTATGCATCAAAAGTGAGAAGATTCTTCAGCAAGAAGCACAACTGAAGAAGGTCATTGCAGATCTGGAGGCTGAAAAGGAGGCACATAAAGAGGAGATCTCTGAGCTCAAAGGAGAAGTCGGTTTTCTGAACTCTAAACTGGAAAACATGATCAAATCAATAAAGATGTTGAATAAAGGCTCAGATATGCTTGATGAGGTGCTACAGCTTGGGAAGAATGTTGGAGACCAGAGAGGACTTGGGCTTAATCATAAATCTGCTGGCAGAATAACCATGACAGAATTTGTTCCTGCCAAAAACAGCACTGGAGCCACGATGTCACAACATCGGTCTCGACATCATGGAACGCAGCAGAAAAAGAGCAAAAGAAAGAAGTGGAGGTGTCACTACTGTGGCAAGTATGGTCACATAAAGCCCTTTTGCTATCATCTACATGGCCATCCACATCATGGAACTCAAAGCGGCAGCAGCGGAAGGAAGATGATGTGGGTTCCAAAACACAAGATTGTTAGTCTTGTTGTTCATACTTCACTTAGAGCATCAGCCAAGGAAGATTGGTACCTAGATAGCGGCTGTTCCAGACACATGACAGGAGTTAAAGAATTCCTGGTGAACATTGAGCCCTGCTCCACCAGCTATGTGACATTTGGAGATGGCTCTAAAGGAAAGATCATTGGAATGGGAAAGCTAGTTCATGATGGACTTCCTAGTCTGAACAAAGTACTGCTGGTGAAGGGACTGACTGCAAACCTGATCAGCATCAGTCAGTTGTGTGATGAAGGATTCAATGTAAACTTCACAAAGTCAGAATGCTTGGTGACAAATGAGAAGAGTGAAGTTCTAATGAAGGGCAGCAGATCAAAGGACAACTGTTACCTATGGACACCTCAAGAAATCAGCTACTCCTCCACATGTCTATCCTCCAAAGAAGATGAAGTCAGAATATGGCATCAAAGATTTGGACATCTGCACTTAAGAGGCATGAAGAAAATCATTGACAAAGGTGCTGTTAGAGGCATTCCCAATCTGAAAATAGAAGAAGGCAGAATCTGTGGTGAATGTCAGATTGGAAAGCAAGTCAAGATGTCCCACCAGAAGCTTCAACATCAGACCACTTCCAGGGTGCTGGAACTACTTCACATGGACTTGATGGGGCCTATGCAAGTTGAAAGCCTTGGAGGAAAGAGGTATGCCTATGTTGTTGTGGATGATTTCTCTAGATTTACCTGGGTCAACTTTATCAGAGAAAAATCAGACACCTTTGAAGTATTCAAGGAGTTGAGTCTAAGACTTCAAAGAGAAAAGGACTGTGTCATCAAGAGAATCAGGAGTGACCATGGCAGAGAGTTTGAAAACAGCAGGTTCACTGAATTCTGCACATCTGAAGGCATCACTCATGAGTTCTCTGCAGCCATTACACCACAACAGAATGGCATAGTTGAAAGGAAAAACAGGACTTTGCAAGAGGCTGCTAGGGTCATGCTTCATGCCAAAGAACTTCCCTATAATCTCTGGGCTGAAGCCATGAACACAGCATGCTACATCCACAACAGAGTCACACTTAGAAGAGGGACTCCAACCACACTGTATGAAATCTGGAAAGGGAGGAAGCCATCTGTCAAGCACTTCCACATCTTTGGAAGTCCATGTTACATCTTGGCAGATAGAGAGCAAAGGAGAAAGATGGATCCCAAGAGTGATGCAGGAATATTCCTGGGATACTCTACAAACAGCAGAGCATATAGAGTATTCAATTCCAGAACCAGAACTGTGATGGAATCCATCAATGTGGTTGTTGATGATCTAACTCCAGCAAGAAAGAAGGATGTCGAAGAAGATGTCAGAACATCGGGAGACAATGTAGCAGATACAGCTAAAGGTGCAGAAAATGCAGAAAACTCTGATCCTGCTACAGATGAATCAGACATCAACCAACCTGACAAGAGACCCTCCATTAGAATCCAGAAGATGCACCCCAAGGAGCTGATTATAGGAGATCCAAACCGAGGAGTCACTACAAGATCAAGGGAGATTGAGATTGTCTCCAACTCATGTTTTGTCTCCAAAATTGAGCCCAAGAATGTGAAAGAGGCACTGACTGATGAGTTCTGGATCAATGCTATGCAAGAAGAATTGGAGCAATTCAAAAGGAATGAAGTCTAGGAGCTAGTTCCGAGACCCGAGGGAACTAATGTGATTGGCACCAAGTGGATCTTCAAGAACAAAACCAATGAAGAAGGTGTCATAACCAGAAACAAGGCCAGACTGGTTGCTCAAGGCTACACTCAGATTGAAGGTGTAGACTTTGATGAGACCTTTGCCCCAGTTGCTAGACTTGAGTCCATCAGATTATTACTTGGTGTAGCTTGCATCCTCAAATTCAAGCTGTACCAGATGGATGTGAAGAGCGCATTTCTGAATGGATACCTGAATGAAGAAGTCTATGTTGAGCAGCCAAAGGGATTTGTAGACCCGACTCATCCAGATCATGTATACAGGCTCAAGAAGGCTCTCTATGGATTGAAGCAAGCTCCAAGAGCTTGGTATGAAAGGCTAACAGAGTTCCTTACTCAGCAAGGGTATAGGAAGGGAGGAATTGACAAGACTCTCTTTGTCAAACAAGATGCGGAAAACTTGATGATTGCACAGATATATGTTGATGACATTGTGTTTGGAGGGATGTCGAATGAGATGCTTCGACATTTTGTTCAACAGATGCAATCTGAATTTGAGATGAGTCTTGTTGGAGAGCTGACTTATTTTCTGGGACTCCAAGTGAAGCAGATGGAAGACTCCATATTCCTCTCACAGAGCAAGTATGCAAAGAACATTGTCAAGAAGTTTGGGATGGAGAATGCCAGCCATAAAAGAACACCTGCACCTACTCACTTGAAGCTGACAAAAGATGAAGCTGGCACCAGTGTTGATCAAAGTATGTACAGAAGCATGATTGGGAGCTTACTATATTTAACAGCTAGCAGACCCGACATCACCTATGCAGTAGGTGTTTGTGCAAGATATCAAGCCAATCCTAAGATAAGTCACTTGACTCAAGTAAAGAGAATACTGAAATATGTAAATGGCACCAGTGACTATGGGATTATGTACTGTCATTGCTCAGAATCAATGCTGGTTGGGTATTGTGATGCTGATTGGGCTGGAAGTGCAGATGACAGAAAAAGCACTTCTGGTGGATGCTTCTATCTGGGCAACAATCTTATTTCATGGTTCAGCAAGAAGCAGAACTGTGTGTCCCTATCTACTGCAGAAGCCGAGTACATTGCAGCAGGAAGCAGCTGTTCACAACTAGTTTGGATGAAGCAGATGCTGAAGGAGTACAATGTCGAACAAGATGTCATGACATTATACTGTGACAACTTGAGTGCTATTAATATTTCTAAAAATTCTGTGCAACACAGCAGAACCAAGCACATTGACATTAGACATCACTATATCAGAGAGCTTGTTGATGATAAAGTTATCACACTGGAGCATGTTGACACTGAGGAACAAATAGCAGATATTTTCACAAAGGCATTGGATGCAAATCAGTTTGAAAAACTGAGGGGCAAGCTAGGCATTTGTCTGCTAGAGGAATTGTAGCAACTACTGATATCTGAACGTGCCCAAACGAATCACTTAACATTAATAGCACGTTCACTACTGAACCAAAGCAAATTCGACCGTTGCTTCACACGGCCCTCTACATTCCTCATTCAAACTTATATATTCGTGATAATCTCGTTTTCAGCATTCCCCAACAGCTCTCAGAAATTTGCTAAACCATTCCAAACGCTCTGCTTTTCCATGGCTACCTCACCAAAAGAAACTTCAGCTCCTGGTTCACCCTCTGTACCATCATCTCCGCACCAGGAACAACCAGAATTCAACATCCAACCCATACAAATAATTCCTGGTCAAGCTTCTGTCCCTGAGAAACTGGTTCCCAGAAGACAACAGGGAGTGAAGATTGCTGAAAACCCTAGCCTTGCAACAAGTCCTAGGGAAGTAGATACGGAGATGGACAAGAAAATCCGCAGTATTGTGAGTAGCATTTTGAAAGACGCCTCTGTTCCTGATGCTGGTGAAGATGTTCCAACATCTTCCACCCCGAATGCTTCTGTGCCTGATGTTGAGAAAGATGTTCCAACATCCTCCACTCCAAATGCTGAAGTCCTTCCTTCATCCAGTGAAGAGGAATCAACAGAAGAAGAGGATCAAGCCACAGAGAAGACCCCTGCACCAAGGGCACCAGAACCTGCTCCAGGTGACCTCATTGACCTGGAAGAAGTAGAATCTGATGAAGAACCCATTGCCAACAGGTTGGCACCTGGCATCGCGGAAAGACTACAAAGCAGAAAAGGGAAGACCCCCATTAAGAGGTCTGGACGAATCAAAACTATGGCCCAGAAGAAGAGCACTCCGATCACTCCTACCACTTCCAGACGGAGCAAAGTTGTAATCCCTTCCAAGAAGAGGAAAGAAATTTCCTAATCTGATTCTGATGATGATGTCGAACTAAATGTCTCGACATCAAAGAGGGCCAAGAAATCAGGGAAAAAGGTGCCTGAAAATATCCCTGATGCTCCATTGGACAACATTTCCTTCCACTCCATTGACAATGTTGAAAAGTGGAAATATGTGTATCAACGCAGACTTGCGGTTGAAAGAGAACTGGGAAGAAATGCCTTGGATTGCAAGGAGATCATGGACCTCATCAAGGCTGCTGGACTGCTGAAGACTGTCACCAAGTTGGGAGATTGCTATGAAAGTCTAGTCAGGGAATTCATTGTCAACATTCCCTCTGACATAACAAACAGAAAGAGTGATGAGTATCAAAGAGTGTTTGTCAGAGGAAAGTGTGTTAGATTCTCCCCTGCTGTGATCAACAAGTACCTGGGCAGACCTACTGAAGGAGTGGTGGATATTGATGTTTCTGAGCATCAGATTGCCAAGGAAATCACTGCCAAACGAGTCCAGCATTGGCCAAAGAAAGGGAAGCTTTCAGCAGGGAAGCTAAGTGTGAAGTATGCAATTCTGCACAGGATTGGAGCTGCAAACTGGGTACCCACCAATCATACTTCCACTGTTGCCACAGGTTTGGGTAAATTTCTGTATGCTGTTGGAACCAAGTCCAAATTTAATTTTGGAAACTATATATTTGATCAAACTGTTAAGCATTCAGAATCTTTTGCTGTCAAATTACCCATTGCCTTCCCTACTGTATTGTGTGGCATTATGTTGAGTCAACATCCCAATATGTTAAACCACATTGACTCTGTGATGAAGAGAGAATCGCCTCTATCCCTGCACTAAAAACTGTTTGAGGGGACACATGTCCCAGACATTGTCTCGACATCAGGAAAAGCTGCTGCTTCAGGTGCTGTGTCCAAGGATGCTCTGATTGCTGAACTCAAGGACACATGCAAGGTGCTGGAAGCAACCATCAAAGCCACCACAGAGAAGAAGATGGAGCTAGAACGGCTGATCAAAAGGCTCTCAGAAAGTGGCATTGATGATGATGAAGCAGCTGAGGAAGAGGTAGAAGCAGCCGAGGAAGAAGAAGAAGCTGCTGAGGAAGAGGAAGATGCAGCAGAGGATACTGAATCAGATGATGATTCTGAAGCCACCCCATGATCATCAGACCTTTATATTTTTTACTTTTACTAGCTAAAGGGGCATGTCCCTTGAACAATTACTAGTTATTGGTCTGTAATATTTGCACCTTAAGTTCATGCATTCTACTTTTGTCAAATTCTGTCTAAAAAGGGGGAGTAATAGTATTATGCTTGCTATTATGCATGATTTTGAGTAGTAGGATACGATGTATGCATGATTCATGATTTTGAGGGGGAGTTGTATGGAGACTGCTGCTGATGATGATTGATGTAAGCTACTAGTAGCTGATAGAAGATGCTGCAGTAAGAGCATGAAGACAGGGGGAGCAGAAAGCGGATGTCACATGAGATGTCTTGACATCCTGGAAAAGACTAGTAGCTGATAGAAGATGCTGCAGTAAGCATGAAGACAGGGGGAGCAGAAGCAGAAAGCTGATGTCACGTGAGATGTCTTGACATCCTGGAGAAGACTTGTAGATTTGCAACTTGAAGAATTTCCGCTGTGCTTGATTACTCTGATAATGAAAGTTGCTGATCCCACTTGCATAACTGCTCGTACCTGCTCAAGAAGTGTCTAAGTATGTTTTAGACAAAATTTGCCAAAGGGGGAGATTGTTAGTGCTTAGCTCTACGGAGTTTTTAAAAGATTGGCTAAGATTTTGTTAAAACATAAGCACTTAGACAATGAAGGAAAGCTGGAGTTGCTGCACATGATGTCCAACGTTATGTCAAGGAATAAGATCGGGCTGCACAATGCACAAGGCAAGATAAAATGACAAATGAAGAATTGAAGTTGCAGGATCCACGATGTCGGATACAATGTCCTGACATCCTGCCCGAAAATACTGGAGTTGCTGCACAATGCATAAGTCAAGATAAAATGTCAAATGAAGCATTGAAGCTGCAGGATCCACGATGTCGGATACGATGTCCTGACATCTTGCCCGAAAATACTGGACACATAAATCTGTTATATCTTTAACAGATTATTGTGTAGTTAGCAAAAGATTAGAAGATCTATCTCTTGGAACGAATTAAAAGATAGTTAAAGTTCGAATTTCAAAGTAGAAGAGTTCGTTCAGGGATTAAAGATTAAAGATAAAAACTAAAAGATCAAACTGTATCTTTTAGATCTTTAAGTGCAGATTTTCAGGAAGAATGATAGATCTCCTCCAGCACAAGCAGTTGCAGCCCAGAAACGCACATTGCTATATAATCATGGAGGCTGCACGAGTTCTGGACCAAGTCCGGGATTGAAGAGTTATTTTGTGAGTTTTGGGACTTGAGTGTTTTGTGAGCCACCTTGATGTTACACTAACATCAAGTGTTGGACCTGAGTGTGTAGAGTTGATCTCTAGTGTGTAGGGTTGATCCCTTTTGTGTAGAGTTGATCTCTAGTGTGTAGAGTTGATCTCTTTTGTTCAGAGTTGATCTCTGGTGTGTCTTTGATTTGATTGTAAACACGGGAGTGTGAGTGAGAGGGAGTGAGCGGGGTTTCTCATATCTAAGAGTGGCTCTTAGGTAGAGATCGCACGGGTAGTGGTTAGGTGAGAAGGTTGTAAACAGTGGCTGTTAGACCTTGAACTAACACTATTTTAGTGGATTTCCTCCCTGGCTTGGTAGCCCCCAGATGTAGGTGAGGTTGCATCGAACTGGGTTAACAATTCTCTTGTGTTATTTACTTGTTTAATCTGTTCATACGGACACATATAATCTGCATGTTCTGAAGCGTGATGTCGTGACATCCGGTACGACATCTGTCCCCTGGTATCAGAATTTCACTGCCAAAGCCTTCGCTTTCTCCTCCAAGTGCTTCCTCGGTATTCCGACCACTCCATTTCTACTTTGTTTTACTCGAACCAATTCTTGTGCCGAGATTTTGACCTCCTTCGTTATTCTTGCCATGGAGGGATAGAACCCAAAAAAAAGATATGGTCTTCTTCCTTCTAGCGGACATCCCAAGATCTCTTCAAACTCTTCTACAGTCGGTACTAACTGAAATTCCCCAAACCTGAAGCATCTTAGTGGTTGATCGTAATACTCAGTAAGGGACGCAATAGCTTCAACAGAGACTTCTATCATAGCCAGGTCCCAGATCTTTCCATATGTCTTGCGGAAAGCTTGACGTTGGAGTTGATCCATCAATTGCCCTAATTCTTGCAAACTAGCAACCTCTGGGCATTTAATTTTGACGCGATAAAACCTTTTCTTAAGCAAGGGTGCTTGATTCGATCCCATGTTTTGCTAGAATGAAAAATTATGTTCAATCAATACTTCGACACCCTAACATGGAGGAAATATGATGAATGTATGAAGGAATGCTTATGTTGTGCATGACACAAATGCATTTACAGACACGAGAGCTCGGAAGATCACCTCTTCTTACCCACAAAGCATTGAGCATCATGGTTCATTTATAGTCATTACCATAGTGCCCCATGTATGCATTTAAAAAGGTGATGTGGACCTTCCAACTTCCCGTGACAAAATGACGAGACAAATGCAACGCATGAGTGACGATGCAATACAGATATACATACGTGAGAGCACGTTGTTGATAGCACAAAACAGAAAACATACTATACGGACAAGCATAAAAAGAAACATACTAGATGAGCAAGCAGGGTAACGCCATCAAAAAATGACATAATGACACAGTAGAGACTCACAAAAACATGACTGTACAAAGATATGCATGGCAATATTAAGGAAACAACACGTAGCGTGTTTGCTCCGTGCCCCTATTTTAGGGACCTAATGGTGGGAACTAAAAGCTCGCTATTTAGTGATAATTCCCAAGGTGGTTGCATCTAGCTTTCAAAGGTTTCTAGAGATATCATCCCCTCTGATATCAAAAATTGTGGCGGTAGGGACTACCGGCGACAACGTATCATCAAAGAGAAAAACTCTAGAAGAGGTTTCACTGCCATCAAGCAAGTCGGAGACTTAGCATGACCACAAATTCACCTCCACTTCCTATGTTCCCATGGACCCGGGTATAGGGCCCTTAACAACTCACAGTGTGTGCAAAAAGTGTAGGTATCGTGCGTGCATCAAATGAACAAATATTTATCAATGCATACATTTAAGTAAACAACTACACAAAATATAAAAGCATTAAAGGAGTTATATGCATACAAGAACATAAGAGAAGGAAAGGGAAACCAATAAAAGAGTGAGTCATGATAAAGAATGCACACAGATTAAATGGCCTAACTCTCTAAAAATAGTCCCCAGTGGAGTCGCCAACTGTTGAAACCTACCCTTCAGCAGAAGGGTGATGCGAGGCTCACGGGTGCGTCTTCCAAGGAAGAAAAACGTGCGGAGTCGCCACCAAAATTTGAGGAAAATGTTAGAAAAAACCAAAAGATGGTCTACAAATTTCAATAATAAAAGGTTCGGGAGTCATTTACGCACGGGAAGGTATTAGCACCCCATGCGCTCATCACAAGGGACGGCAACCTCTAATCGAGTGTGCCAATCATGACTTCAATCTTTATTTTATTTTCCCTTTTTTATGTTTTTTATCTTTTTGAGGTCGACAAAAGCGGGACTCTTGCTCCTACGTATCCTTAATTGCAATGAGGAACTCAAACCTACGTAGTTCCTTGAAAGCAACAAAGTTATGAGGAGTGTTGATTTTAGACTTTTAAATGGTTCGTTTTAACAGATAAAAGTAAAAAGACCATTAAGGCGTTGGACCTTTGAACGGATTCAAGCAATTTTCTTGTGGACAAAAGCTTGATTATGAGTTGATTTTAACTTTGGTTTCACTTGGTTATTTTCCAACTCATTAAAAGAGAACTTTCAAAGTAAATGATCGGTTGAAACTTATTTTAACGATGATTAAGTGAAATTACGGCTTAAACGATCAATCAAAACTCGCTTAACACAAAGAAAAAGATCACCGATGGTAGAAGAATGAAAATGAAGACATGCAAAGCAAGGATGGACCCCTAAGGATGTATAGAATGAATTCAAAGCTTAAAAATAGAAAACTAACCGGTCGAAGAACGACGAAGAACGGACGAAGAACGATCACGAAATCGATCACGGAAATGCTACGGAAGCATTACGGAAGCGCCTCGACCTTGATTTTTCTTCTTCTTTCTCTTCTTTCGGATGTGGGCTCCATTGGAGCTTGTAGGCCTAGGATCCTCTTCATCAATGGATTCCTTTGCTTCTTGGAAGATAAATGGCAGCGGAATGGAGAAGGAAGAGAGAGAGAGGAGACGCCACTTCAAGGAGAAGATGAGTCTAGAAGAAGCTCACCACCATAGGAGGCCATGGATAAGAGCTTGGAGGAAGAAGGAGATGAATAAAGGGAGAGGGAGAGAAGAGCACGAAATTTTGTTCTCTAAAAGAGCTCTGAAATCTGAAGTTAATATTCAAATGATCAAAGTTGAAAAAAAATGCACACACATGACCTCTATTTATAGCCTAAGTGTCACACAAAATTGGAGGGAAATTCAAATTTCACTTGAATTTGAAATTGAATTTGTGGAGCCAAACTTTGGAGCCAAAATTTCACTAATTATGATTAGTGAATTTTAGTTATGATTCAGCCCACTAATCTAAGATCAATTCCAAGATTCTCCACTAAGTGTGCTTAGGTGTCATGAGGCATGAAAAGCATGAAGGACATGCACAAAGTGTGACTATATGATGTGGCAATGGGGTGTAGTAAGCAAATGCTCACCTCCCCCTCTAAAATTTAATTGGATTGGGCTTCTACCAATTCAATTAAATTTATTTCCAACCACACACATCAAATATCCACTTAGTGCATGTGAAATTACAAAACTACCCCTAATACAAAAACTAGTCTAGGTGCCCTAAAATACAAGGGTTGAAAAATCCTATATTTCTAGGGTACCCTACCTACAATATGGGGTCCTAAATACAAGGACCAAATATAACGACATCCTAGTCTAATATGTACAAAGATAATTGGACCCAACCTTGGCCCATGGGCTCAGAAATCTACCCTAAGGTTCATGAGAACCCTAGGGCCTTCTTTAGCAGCTCTAGCCCAATCTTCTTGGAGCCTCTTGCTCATGGTTCTAGTGACTGGTCCCTTCCTAGGGAGGATTGCATCATCCTCTTCCCCTTGAAGAGAATTTGACCTCAAATCTGTTAGTTCCTCCTTCTCCATATCAGCTCCACCTGCAAAAGGAATTAAATCAGAAATGTTAAAAGTGGTGCTGACTCCATATTCTTCTGGGAGGTCCAACCTATAGGCATTGTTATTGATCCTCTCCAAAACCTGAAAAGGTCCATCCCCTCTAGGGCTAAGCTTGGATTTCCTTTTAGTAGGGAATCTATCCTTCCTAAGATGGAGCCAAACCCAGTCACCCTTATTAAGAACTAGCTCTTTTCTTCCTCTATTGCCTTTAGTTGAATACACATTTGTTTGGTTCTTTATTTGGTTCTTAACCCTCTTATGCAACTTCTTTACAAATTTTGACCTAGATTCCCCTTCTTTATGTATAAAAGAAGTGTCCAGTGGGAGGGGAATGAGGTCTAACAGTGTTAGGGGATTGAACCCATAGACAACCTCAAAAGGGGACTGCTTGGTGGTTCTATGAACCCCCCTGTTGTAGGAAAATTCTACATGAGGAAGATACTCATCCCAAGACTTATGGTTGCCTTTCAGAAGAGCCCTTAAAAGGGTGGATAAAGACCTATTCACTACCTTTGCTTGCCCATCAGTTTGTGGATGACAAGTGGTAGAGAAAAGAAGTTTAGTTCCTAGCTTAGCCCATAAGGTTTTCCAGAAGTGGATAAGGAACTTAGCATCTCTATCTGACACAATGGTCCTAGGCAAACCATGGAGTCTCACAACTTCCTTGAAAAAGAGTTTTGAGATGTGGGAAGCATCATCCACCTTGTGGCATGGTATAAAGTGTGCCATCTTGCTAAACCTATCCACCACCACAAAGATAGAGTCTACACCTCTTGGGGTTCTAGGAAGCCCAAGGACAAAGTCCATACTAATGTCTACCCAAGGTGCAGATGGGATGGGTAAGGGTGTGTATAGCCCATGAGGCATCACCCTAGACTTGGCTTGTAAACAAGCCACACACCTAGTGCAATGCTTATGGACATCTTTCTTCATATGGGGCCAATAAAACTTTTCTTTGAGTAAGGCAAGGGTCTTGTCTATCCCAAAGTGGCCCATGAGCCCACCCTCATGGCTCTCTTTCACAAGTAATGTCCTAATGGATCCTTGGGGTATGCAAATCTTTCCCTCTTTGAACAAATACCCCTCAGCCAAATAGAATCCATCTTGGGCCTTCTTCCCATAACTCTCGTAAATGGGAGAGAAATGTTCATCTAAAGCATACAAGTCCCTAATATTATCAAATCCTAAAATTTGAGCTCCTAGGGAGCAAAACAATGTGTGTCTCTTAGAGAGGGCATCAACTACCACATTTTTTTTCCCTTTTTGTATTTGATAACATATGGAAATTGCTCTAGGTACTCTACCCATTTTGCATGCCTCTTGTTTAACTTTCTTTGCCCTCTAATATACTTAAGTGATTGATGATCACTATGAATGACAAATTCGTTGGAAACAAGGTAATGTTCCCAAGTTTGGAGGGCTCTTATTAAGGCATAAAGCTCTTTATCATAGGTGGGGTAGTTGAGGGTGGTGGCACTATGAAGTTTTTCACTAAAATAAGCAATAGGGTGCCCACCTTGTAACAATACAGCTCCAACTCCCACTCCAAAGGCATCACATTCTAGCTCAAAAGTTTTAGAAAAGTCAGGAAGAGCTAGAACAGGTGCCTTAGTAAGCTTTTCTTTGAGCAAAGCAAAGGCTTGCTCTTGTTTTTCACCCCAGGTAAATGCCACATTCTTCTTCACCAGCTCATTGAGAGGTGATGCAATTGTAGAGAAATTAGGAACGAACCTTCTATAGAAGCTTGCTAACCCATGGAAGCTCCTAATATCTCCCACACTTTTTGGGGTGGGCCATTCTTGGATGGCCTTGATTTTCTCAGGGTCCACTTGGACCCCATTTCTACCAACTACAAAACCTAAGAAAACTATATTATCTACACAAAAGGTACACTTCTCTATATTTGCATAGAGGGTGTTTTTCCTAAGGACTGAAAGAACTTGTCTAAGATGTCCTAATTGATCATCTAGGCTCCTACTATACACTAAAATATCATCAAAATAAACAACTACAAATCTACCTATGAAATCCCATAAGACATGATGCATAAGCCTCATAAAGGTGCTTGGTGCATTAGTGAGCCCAAAAGGCATCACTAGCCATTCATACAAACCAAACTTGGTCTTGAAAGCAGTTTTCCACTCATCACCCTTTTTCATCCTGATTTGGTGATAACCACTTTTAAGATCAATTTTTGAAAAGATATTGGCACCATGCAACTCATCAAGCAAATCATCAAGTCTAGGAATGGGGTGCTTATACTTTACAGTGATGTTGTTGATGGCCCTGCAATCTGTACACATTCTCCACGTACCATCCTTTTTGAATGTTGTGTCTGCTTTGACATTCAAAGACTGTTATTAACTAATAACCGTCTTTGAATGTTGTATCTCCTTTGACATATAAAGACAGTTATTTACTAATAACCGTCTTTGAATGTAGCACTACTCGGTGGTTCCTTCCAATTTGTCACATGAACTCATTGTCCATACACTCATTATTGAAATTATAGTCCACCCTCTCCATCCCCAAAAGAAGTGGCAAAGAATAAAAAGGGACACAAAGTAATGCAATTTGTTGTACTTTCCTCAAGCTCATATCCAAATAGATCAAATTCAAATCTTCAAGAGATGGAAGTTATTAGCACTATACCCAGTAAACCAAATAAACCTAAATCGCTAGATAAGAAATGAGAGAAGTTTCAAAGAGTTATGCACTATGCCTTGCCTTGTCGCCCACAAATGGAACTTTCTTAGACTCTTTAGACTAAATTGTATATTGCTGCTGCATTATGTCATTGTCCCCAAAATTGGTCCACCCATCAATTTTAGACCCCACAGCAGCCACACTCTTTATTTCCCCATCTTCTACAACAGGTTCTTTACTCTTCATTTTTCTCTCAAAAAAAGTTCAATATTTTTTACTATCCACTACTTTTCAAAACAAGCAACAACCTATTTACGAATTGCACAAACCTACCAAAAATAATATCTGTTCATGTTAGTCTCTGAATCACTGTTAATATTTCACTGATGAAATTCAATTGAACTCATACCTAGGCGGTAGCCATAATCTTACGAATATAAACTATAGCAACAACATTCACAAAAATTGAATATATTGGCAATCAAAATACTACAATCATTTATTTTTGTCACATCACAAGATCAATAAATTGGCGCACGCGGCAACATTAACATACAAACTATGGAAATTGAATAAAGACTAACCGGAAATTCATTGCTTTGGTGGTGTTAGGAAAACCCTTTTTCGAAGAAACAACTGCAAATGAAAAGAGAATAAGAAACCACACTGAAATCTACTTCAATTCTCATTGAGAAATGGAAAAAAAGAACACGAAAAGGGGAATGTTTAATGGAACCTATGGTCGTTATGATGAGAACACGAAAAGGGGAAGGTCCCTCATCGTTAACCCTAACATTGTGATCCTTGTATGTGTTCTCGTCGCAGATGCAAGGAATCTCGATGGTGTCATCGACTTTAAGAAGCGAGGTTCCCTAGGCATCTTTAGCTACGCCCTGCCAATTAAGCGTGAGGCTGATCTCATAGCCGAGGATGATTTTCCCCTAGCAGAAGTTGACGTATGCCTCGCTATCGAGAAAGCGAAGCGATGTCGTTTTGAGGAAGAGGTTACACTCATCATGAAGAAGGCATCGTGGACCACACCAAGGGTCATGCGCATGCTTGCAGGATGTGCTCTGCTCTCGCAACTCTCATCGTGGGAGAAAACAAGAAGAATGTAAAATGTGAAGGCATTTACACAAGGATTCTAATAAAACCGTCTTTGAAATTCAAAGACGGTTTTTGTTAAAATCGTCTTTGAAAAGTTGTAATTATTTACAAAAATGCCATCGAGTTTTTTACGACATCAGTTATTTAGAACCGTCTTTGATTCTATGTCGTAGAATAATATTTTTCTAGTAGTGTTCGTAATGGCCTTGCCTCAATCCATTTGGTAAAATAGTCGATGGTGACTAGTAGGAATTTGAACGCTCCAGGGGCTTTTGGTATTGGTCTCAATATGTCCATTCCCCACATGATGAAAGGCCAAGGGGAGCTTAAGCTATGGAGGTTGTCAGGAAGGGTGCGTGGAATGTCTGCGAATTCTTGGTTTTGTCTAGTGAAGTCTAGGGTGTCGACCCTGAGTGTCAACCAATAGTAGCCGACACACACCACTTTGGTTGCAAGGGAACGTCCCCCGATATGGAGGTCGTAGATCCCTTGATGAAGCTCTCACATGACATAGTGCATTTGTTGGTTGTTCAGGAATTTAAGCAATGGTATTGTCGAACCTCTTTTGAATAGCTCACCATCAAGATTGATGTAGAAGATGGCCTTTCATTTCAAGCATTGTGTTTCATTTTCGTCTGGTGGCAACACCCCCAAATTAGGAAATTCTTGTAAGGGGTTATCCTGCCTGGTTCCTCCTCTTCTCCTTCCATGACCTCCTTGGTGTCTATGGTTGGAGCTTGGAGTGTCTCTTTGATGATGGTTTTGACATGCCATGTCTTTTTGGTGTTGGCTAGCTTGGAGAGCATGTCTGCTCTGGTGTTGCTCTCCCAAGGTATGTGGTACATCTCAAAGTAATTAAAGTTGTCAATGAGAGTTTTTGCAGTATGGTAGTACCTGAGAAGTACTGTCTCCTTGGTTTGATATCTGTTGGCAACTTTCCCTTGGACAAGTTGCGAGTCAGTGTAGCACCTTAGCTTCTTGGCCCCAACTTCTTTTATTGGCTTTAGGCCTACTATAAGTGCCTCGTATTCGGCTTGATTGTTTGATACTTTGAAGTTGAGCTTGAGAGCTTGCTCTAAAGTAACATTGTCAGGCCCTTCAAGGATGATGGTTGCCCTACTTCCCTTCACGTTGGATGCTCTATCCACATAGAGGTTCCACCAATCTGGAGTAGTTTAGTCATTGCCAGCAAACTATGCTAGAAAGTTTGCCATGAACTAGGTCTTCATGGGGCCATGAGGTTCGTATTGGAGGTCAAACTCTGACAGTTCCACAAACCAGGCTACCATTCTTCCTGCCAGCTCAGGCTTTCGCAACACTTTCCTGATAGGGTAGTTCGTCTTAACTACCACTTAGTGACCTTGAAAGTATGGCCTGAGGCATCGGGCCGAGGTTATGAGTGTCAGGGCGACCTTCTCTATCATTTGGTACCGCCTTTCAACATCATGAAGGATATGGCTGGAAAAGTTGATGGGAAGTCGGTGTCTCTTGTCTTGTTGTACAAGGGTTGAGCTGACAACTTCGTCAACTACTGAGAGGTATAGGAGTAGAAGTACTCTTGGCTTGGGTCGACTCAGAACTGGCGATGTGACAATTGTCTTATTGAAGGCCAAGAAAGTTTTCTTGTAGGCCTCGTTCCATAGGAATGACTCTGTTTTCTTGAGTAGTTTATAGAATGGCTTCACCTTCTCTGCGAGCTTTGGGAGGAACTTGGACAGAGATACTAGTCTACCATTCATCCTCTGGACTTCCTCGACATTGGTAGGGCTATGCATCTCTAGTATGGTTTTGCATTTGTCGGGGTTGGCTTATATTCCCCAAAGTGTAATCATGAAACCTAGAAACTTTCCTCCACCTACCCCGAAAGTGCATTTTTCTAGGTTGAGGTACATGTTGTACCTACGGATTTCTCTTAATACCTCTTCCATGTTTGCCATGTTTTGGGCTATGCTATAGGATTTTACGACCATGTCGTCCACGTAGACCTTGGCATTCTAGCCTATCTGTTGTTTGAAGATCCGGTCCATCAGTCTTTGGTATGTAGCGCCTGCATTTTTCAGGCCAAAGGGCATGACCCAATAGCAAAAATTAGCATCCTCAGTTATGAATGTTGTTTTCTCTTCGTCTGGGATGTGCATTCTTATTTGATTGTATCCTGAATAGGCATCTTGGAAGCTTAGTACTTGGAACACGGACGTGTCGTCAACTAGCCTGTCGATGTTGGGCAAAGGATATGCATCCTTGGGGCATGCCTTGTTGAGATCGGTGTAGTCAGTGCACATTCGCCATTTGTCGTTGGCTTTTTATACCATGACGACATTTGCTAGCCAAGTAAAGTACTTGACTTCTCTGATAAAATGAGCCTTGAGTAGCTTGTCCACTTCCTCTTTGACTGCCTTGCGTTGCTCTTCTCTCATCCTCCTCTTCTTCTGTGACACTGGTTTGGGCAGGGGACAAATGGCTAATTTGTGGCATATAATGCTAGGGTCGATACCCGACATATCAGATGGTTGTCATACGAATAGGTCTGTGTTCCTATGTAAGACATCAACTATGCATTTATACTAATGGCTGGTAAGGTCCCTGTTGAGCTGTATACATTGCCCAGGATTAAGTCCAAGTTGCAACTTGACAAATTCTTCAATAGGCTTTGGTCCTTTGTTAATAGTGTCATCGTGTGGATCTACATCGAATACACCATCTTGATCTCCTAGAATTCCTTTGTAGACGATCAGGGTCTGGATTGGGGACCCTTCGTCCAAGCTCATAACTTTGGGATAAGGCTTGCCTAGCTCCCTAGTGGAAGGATAGGGTGTCACCTTTAGGTTTTTAGCATACCACTGTCGGGCCTGCTTTTGGTCTGCCTTAATAGTAGTGATCTCTCCCATCAAGGTTGGGAATTTCATCTTGAGATGCGGCATGGAGACGATGGCTCTGAGTTCATTCAGTGTTTTCCTGCCCATCAAAACTAAGTAGGAGGTATCTACATCAACAAGTAAATACCTAATTGTGAAGCTCCTTGAGATTTGGCCTTAATCGAAGGTAGTCATGAGGTCTATGTACCCTCTGGTCTCTACTCTTTCTCATGTAAAGCCAAGGAGTGGTCCAGAGTTTGGCTGGACTATATTAGGTTAGACTTCAAGCTTCTAGAATGTTTTCCAGTAAAGCATGTCTGTGGAGCTACCTTGGTCAATAAGGACCTTGGACACCATGAAATTAGCAATCACAATGGAGACAACCATGGGGTCATCCTGGTTGATGGGATTGATGCCTCTAAAGTCTCTGTCTGTGAATGTTATGGGAGGGAGACTTCTTGGTGATTGTATGTTATCGCAATTGATGTCAATATCCCAGATAGCATGGAGATGCCGCTTTCAAGACTGACTAGACAGCCCTCAATAGAAAAATTCACCCGCAATGGTGTTGATTACAACTCTAATTTGTTGGGTAGGTTTGTTTTCCTATTCTTCTTGAGGTTGTCGTTCATGTCTTTGCTAGTGATGCCTCTATCTCCCTCTATCTTCTGCTTTGTCCCTTCTTCTATCGGCATTGTGGTTTCTGTGTTGGTCCTCTTGATGTCCTCTGGTCTTGCTCCTACTAGGTGATTGTCAGGCCTCTTTACGAATTGGGCTAGATATCCAGCCTATATGAGTTCTTCAATTTTATTTTTCAGAGACCAAAAATCTGATATATTATGACCATAATTGTGACGGTATCTACAGTGTTTGATTTTATCTAACCCGGGTCTAGGAGGAAGCGGCGGAGGTAGTTTTATGGGTACCTCCATGTTGAAGGACTCTTCAAGAATAGTGGTGCAATTGGCTATCAGGGGTGTGTAACGCTCATACTTGGGTCCCCTTGGGAGAGGCTAGCGCTTGTCTGACTTGTGTCATTTGTCCAACTTGTGTGAGTCAGTCCTGGTGCTTCCTTCTCTTTCGTCCCGCTTCTGTCGGACCTCATTTCTGAACCTTGACATCTCCTCCATTTGGATGTAGCCTTTGGCTCATTCACATAACTCGTCCATGTTGTTCAGAGGTTTTTTGCACAAACTATCTGTTAACTTATCAGGCCGTAAGGCGAGCAACATGGAATGTAATTCTACAAGGCTAAGATTTTGGATCTAGACAGTAATTCGTCCAAACCTGTCCATGAACTTTCGGAGGTATTCATCATCTGCTTGTCACATACTAGCCATAACGGTGGAAGTCATGCGGTGTGACCGGCTGGTTGCATACTGAGAACTAAAACGCTTGACAAGAGTGTCAAAGCTATCGATGGACCTTGCAAGGAGTCTGTCGTACCATGTCAATGTTTCCCCTTTGAGGGACGTGGGAAAACGCGACATGGGATTGCATCATTGTTGGTGTAGAGATTTGCCGGGGTGAGGAATACGTACAGGTGTACGTATGGATCTGTGGTTCCATCGTAGCGCTCTAGGTTAAGAGATTTACAACTTAAAGGCAACTCGACCTATATGATACGGTTGACAAAAGGGTGTCGACAAGTCGTTTGCCCTTCTTGGCGGTGTAGGTGTGAGAGACTGGGATCATCTTAGGTTTTGATGGTGTGTTGGGGGTATGATTCCCCTTGAGTACGTTCATAAGTGGTGTGAGTAGAGTGCTCATCGCTCTGGGGGCGTCTTACACGAGCCTCCAACTGGTTGTGATCAGCCTTAAGCTTTCTGAGTTCCTCCTCATGGCGTCACTCAATCTCTGTAATACGGGTTTGGAGTTATTGGAAAGTGTCCTTGTCTGTCATGGTTGTTGGAAGAAGGTTGGAGCTGTCTAGGAGTGGCTTGCATCTGAGGCCAGACTGTGTTCTAACCATTAGTGAAGAGAGGTCGTAGGGAATGTTTTATCGGGGTCCCATAGTAAGCGCCAAATGTACTTACCAAAATCTAAAGCTGACCAACATCAAGGGTCGACATAGCCTGTATGGACTCCACTTATTTCACACGTCAAACTATAGGTGCCCTCTGTTAGGAGAACACAAGGGGGGGCCAACAAAATAAAAGACTCTGTCATTCAAGTAAGTACATGAGTGAGTTAAGAATGTAAT
The DNA here is from genome assembly GCF_000004515.6 of Glycine max. NCBI lineage: Eukaryota > Viridiplantae > Streptophyta > Magnoliopsida > Fabales > Fabaceae > Glycine > Glycine max. The sequence goes on from NC_038254.2 coordinate 21,781,736, forward strand.
GAAAAGGGTGAGATATAACCTGGTATGAGTACGTTCATAAGTGGTGTGAGTAGAGTGCTCATCGCTCTGGGGGCGTCTTACACGAGCCTCCAACTAGTTGTGATCAGCCTTCAGCTTTCTGAGTTCCTCCTCATGGCGTCACTCCATCTCTGTAATACGGGTTTGGAGTTATTGGAAAGTGTCCTTGTCTGTCATGGTTGTTGGAAGAAGGTTGGAGATGTCTAGGAGTGGCTTGCATCTGAGGCCAGACTATGTTCTAACCATTAGTGAAGAGAGGTCGTGGGGAATATTTTATCGGGGTCCCACAGTAAGCGCCAAATGTACTTACCAAAATCTAAAGCTGACCGACGTCAAGGGTCGACATAGCCTGTATGGACTCCACTTATTTCACACGTCAAACTATAGGTGCCCTCTGTTAGGAGAACACAAGGGGGGGCCTATAAAATAAAAGACTCTGACATTCAAGTAAGTACATGAGTAAGTTAAGAATGTAATGAAAAGGGTGAGATATAACCTGGTATTTATAGAGTGGAGTAAGAGCTTCGAATCCTTGTTTGTAAGGGCTATTACGGAGGTGTAACAACCCGTACAGATAATTTTTAGCTTGTTGATAATAGCTAGTAGATAAGTTGTTGCTTATAGATAATGTGTATATTATAGATAAAAAAAAAGTATTTGTCGGTTGATAAGGGAGTTGTAACATTATCGTTAATATTCAAATAATGAGATATTAGAGATAACCTATCGGCCCAATAGCCCGACTGCTTCAGACAAGACGTCCGTACTTCTGTGTCAAGACTGAGGTGCGTATTAGAGCGTCACGTCTATTTTGTGAACCCTGGACAGTTTAAGAATTCTCTTGATATTGATAAATCCTTTTTTGACATACTCTCGATTTTCTCAAATTAGTCATTATTCTTATTTCTCATACGGTTAAATCTTTGAAGTCTCCCCAATCATTTCTCCATTCAATTAATTTACTATTTTTTTAAAATCCATTTAATTTACTTTAATTGTGATAAGTTAGTAATATTTATCAGACACAGTCATGTAAATATGAACTTATTTTATAACTTCACGACATCATACGCTTGCAATTTCTCACTTCATAACACATGTGTCTCTAATATATTCAAATACAATAGGAAATTTATTAGTAAAATAAACAAAAAAATATTTGTAATTTTGACAACTATCTTAAAGACCTATTTTATATATAAATGCACAAAGAGCTTATTAGTAATTTTAATAACTACTTTATGGATGTATTAATTAGTTTAATATAAAGATTATATTTGTAATTTAGATTAATGTGTAGTTTTGTATATTTATTTACTCATTATCCTACTTGGATACTTATTTAACCATTTTTACTTTTAAATATTCTTAAATTTTTATTATTGGTAGATTAGTCTCTGCACCAAAATTATTCATGATTTATCATTATTTTCTTTCTTATGCATACTTATTTTCTTTATATAATTTATTTTTATTAAAAAAATACTTCTAAATTTTTTATTACACTTTAATTGGTTATCCATTAATAAAACCTAAGGTCACAATTTTTTTTATTAAATTTCTTTCTTATGTGTTCATTCTAAATTTCTAAATATTTTATTTAGATTTTATATATTATCTTTAAACATTTCATTAACCACTTCAATACTTTCTTTTTGTAATTTTTTCTCTTATTTCTACCGTTGACCAAAAGCCAGCTAGGGATATATAACATTTTACTTAATTTTGTGCTCAAAATTATGAAAATATATCATGCACTCATCAAACCAATTTTTTTTTCTTTTTCCAAACTTCTCATAAAAAATAAGACTTAATTAAATAACCTTTTAACCCCTGTAAAATAGGATGTTTTTTATTTTAATTCTTTAAAGATTTAATTTGCTTTATTTTAATCCATGTGTTTAACTAACAATAAGAATTAATAATATAATAACGATATTAATATATAAATCATTAACTTGTCACGTCCTCAACGAGTATTCTAACAAGCCAGTCTCGTATCATTTTTTATATAAATTATATTTTAAACCCCTCACCATCTAGTTTAACATCATCAATAATTTTAAACAGATAAGACAAGGGCCAAATGTCTCATGTGAAATGTTCATTTATTGCATACTAAATTTATTTAATATTTTATATCATTAAAAATAAAATAGATATTGAACTTAGCACGAGTAGAAAACTAGTTTACTACAAATTAGATCTTGGTCCTGATTTAAATCTTTGCATAGTTTGCCAATTCCTTTTTAGGTTGGTGCATAGATCTTCTCCAACACTAATTAATGTTAATGTTGTCAGTAGTTTTTTTATTAATTATCATACTAGTATGTATATGAATTAAAATGACTTTTATACTCGTGTGTGTGTATATATATATATATAGCTTATAAAAACGAAAGTATCCATCTAGGGCACAAATATAGGGTAATGCACGCACGAATCCGTAACAAAGAAAACTGGATAGTAATAACAATTAACATGATTGCGAACTCAACTACTGATATTCAATTTAATTGACGTACTTTCTTCCTCGGGTACATATTCTCTATTCTTCATTTACATCTCTATTCGTAGTTGGGGAGTATCTCTTTCTTTTTGCTCAATCACATATGCGTTTGAGTATCTGCTAATGTTAATAAAGCAAAGCCATAATTGATTTAAAATAATAACAACTAACCTTTTTCTCCTATATTTTATATAAAGAACCAATTACCTTTTGACCACGACCTCGATTGCTGTTTGATTCCCATTATTTGTATCCAGGTTGCTCCATTCAGATATTTATTCCAAAACCCTAAAATCTTTTTCCTTTTTTTGTGTTTGAAAAGGAAATTAACCACCATCCAAGCAGTCACCGCCAAACTACATAACATATCAAGGGTTTCAAGGTCAACTCCCATAAACGTAAAGAAGATAATGACAAAAGTGCACTAAATCAGCATGCATCTTCCCCAGCTGTGCTTTAGTTAGACAAAATTTCATACATATCGAATTTAGATAACATAAAGTAGGTGATGCAAAAATCTCTGCATCTCTAAACAATCATTTTCCAAAAGTAAGTCATGCACTTTGTTTAGAATTTGCATAAAGTTTGAAAGATATGATTATTGAACATAATTATTGACTTTAGCATTCTCATTCCATTAATAGTGGGTTGAATTAACATAAATATCTATTGATGACCAACCACAGCATAGCATTTATCAAGCTGTTAAACCAATTATGCTTCTTTATGGCCTATATCATTATAAGGTACATTGAAATTTTAAACTTACACAAACTCTTTCTCATCTCTTTTTGAACGTGAATTGTGCTAGCGGTATCTATCAAACAAATTTTTCTACAGCAGCTAATAAAAGACACTTGGACCCCAATTGCTATAAAAGCAACCTAGTTTTGGGTTTGACTTTTGCAGTATTCAAGATGATAACTTTGTTTAGTGGGATTGCGATATATATTTCAGGTTTCGGTAATCTAACTTTTCATACTTCCTTTCTAATTACTAGTATTAATTAGAAGGATCGTGATGAAAAAGTTTATGATGACGAGAGTTATTTGACCACTAACTAGGGTGTTCTTATAAACACGTGTACTTTATTTAAAATGCTAAATCATTAATTATCTCTTTTTTAAGTCATGTTCAGATTCTCGGTCAACATAAAGAGAGTGGAGAATGGGAACTAAGAGTGTCCTTCCCGCCCTTTATTTTACATGTAAGTTTGTAATTGAATTTAATTTATAAGAATTTTTATTTCAACACTTAGATTAGTTAATTTCATATCATAATTAGTATATAAAAAATTTTAACTGGGTCTAACTGTAAGAGTTTAATATCTTTTGTTTATTAATTGATCGATCCTGAATTAATTGATCGATCTTGTCCTGTGATTTTATAAATCTTTATCTTAAGAGAGTGTGGGTGCGTGTGATGTGGGCGAAGCTAATGTGTTTTTATATATTTTAGAAAAATGTTAAAAAAATTACATCATTGACAAATTGGAGTTGTATTTATTAAATACTCTTTTAAAAAAATAAAAATATATTATTAACATTCATTATTATTAATATATTTTCACTTAATTTTTAGAAGCAATAGTTAAAGTTAATTTGAAAGTTGCCTTACCATTATTCAATTTAATTATCCTAAAGAGTGTAGAAGTTGAGAAAGTTAGATGAAAACACTAAAAAAATAAAGAAAAATGAGGAAACAATAAAATAAATAAAAAATGAATATTACTCATTTGCAATCAGCCACTTCTTGAAATATAAAGTGTAATCCTTAAATGATAACAATTAATTATTACAATACAGGTCTTCATCAATATATAGGGATTGCCGCATGCATGACTCCTTGATATATATAGACATGCAAATGATGCAATTTACTAGCAGAAGCTACTTAGTAACTGTATGTGACTCCAACAGACCAACAATGTAGTAGAATGTTGATGGAAGCTGACTCATCTATAATTAATTGGCCAATCACGTGGATCATCGCGTGCTTCCTGCTGTTCCTTCCGCATTGTGCCTGATAATAATATCAGCAAGTAGTCATATGTACAATCACGCGACTCTCTCACACAATCATTAATTTAATAGCTAACCAAAATAGTTTAGGATATTAACCCCTGTTTACTAAATGTTTAAAATTAGACTAGTTTTATATACTTTTAAAGACTCCCATATATAGTCAACTTTTTAAAGAGATTAATATAAGTTATATTTATTTTTAATAAAAAAATTATATTTATTTTATTTTAATGTAAACAAGTCTCCACTGTAAAAATACTGACTACTACAGTGGGCTAATGTAAATCAAAATTATTGACAGCTAACCGATGGCTAGCTAGTGATCCCTCTATAGAAAAACCTCGTCGGCAGGGACAGAGTTAGACTTCACCGACCGGGGGCAATACATAAATTTTATATCAAAGACTTTAGATTTTTATTATTAAGTTTTTCATTTAAAATATAATACATGAATATTTTTTATAATTATATATAAATATCTTATATTAAATATCTATTACAGAATTTTATAAAAATTAAATCATACAATTTGATGAAAATAATATAAAGGATTTTATTTATTTATTTTTAATTCTCTTTATTATTTATTTTTTTACAGTATAATTGGAAAAAGAAAAAAATGGTTATGAAAGGCGCAAGATTTATTTTTAACCGCAAAAACAATTATATTATTAATGAAAGAGTAAGAAATGGCATAAGCTCCCTTGAGGAGAGCACCCATAGTGCATCATGACCTTGTCATACAAATACAAAAACAAAACAAAACACAGGCCCTAGTAAATCGAACTAAGGTTACACAGAGGCAAAAAACTTTCATGCGGCCCACTTCTAGCATTATCATCCAGTGGCAAGTTGATTGGCTAAGTTGTTGGAGGCAATTAAGAGGGTCCAGGCGCCACACATAGAGTGAGAAGTCAAATCCTTTACATTTGCAATACACCAATACAAGCTCTATATTTGAATTCATCCATAACCATCTCTGAATCACAGAGATAACCCCTAAATATCGTTTCTGTGCTTCCACAACGTCCACACCATTGAAGCCCATACCACCCACCAAGCCATCTTGGCACTCTTACCTTTGATCATACCCCAGTGTTGCCAAAAGTGGCCTTCGCACTCTACTAGAAGAACACGGAACTCCCTCCACCCCTACCATAAGTATAACATCTTCTCCAAATGTCCAGTGAGAAGTTACAACCGAAAAAGATGTGTGATGCTAATTCCAAAGAATTATTACAGAACACGCAATTTGTATTAACACCACTTGGAATAATATTTTTTTTAATCAAGTTATCCACTTTTGGATCCTGTTATGAACCAATCTCCATATGAAACCTCTAACCTTTGAAGGAACTATGGTACTTTCCGCAGGACTCCGCGTCCTCCCACATGCAACATATTATAGACCTCTTTAACCACATACTTGAAATAACAACACAACCACACTAGAAGGGAAGGGAAGGAGGTTTAATAATATGTTAATCACAGATAATAACTTTTTGCAATACAACCTTTATCAAAGGTTCAAAATGATATATGCACTAAAGTCGTTCACTGATAAGATAAAGGTTTGATATAACAAAGTTAGTTCATCGAGTAATACATGACATGGATGATTATAAAAGGTTTTTAAGTAAACACTTGATGAGTAAAGGGTGACAAAGAATGCTAAGAGAATATTTAATAAAATCGTTAAAGAAAGACATAGAAACACTTGTTTATTCTAGTTCACTCAAACAGAGTTACGTCTAACTCTCCTTTACACAATAGTAAAGAATTCCACTAATCAATAATTTGATTATAAAACAAGTATTCTATCCTATTACTTCTCCCTATACAAGTATTATTTTAGTCACTTCTGGTACTATCTTAGACTCCCCAGAAATCTAAGAACACCCAAGTATTTTTTAACACTAAATCATTTCTGGCTTTCACAAATAAAGAGTTTGAATGGATACAATGATTCAATAACACTCACGAATAGATAAACAATAAAGCTTAAATATTGAGTAACTTTGCTTAGCAAAAAATAAACAATGAAAGATTAAAAGAATTTTCCAACGATTTCTGCAAAGTTTCGCTTCAAAGATTTTTCTCGTTTCTTTATGATGTTTGCGTATCTTGCTTTAGGGTAGAGACTACTTTTTATATACTTCAGTGAAGGATCCTTTGCGAGATTAGTATTGAGTCTTGAAATGACCGTTGTCTCACACTTGGAGGCGAGGTGACGTGGCATGCTTTGATAGGAGAGAAAAGGAATAAAAGTAAAAACAACAGCATATGCTCCTTATCTTCATCGAAAATGACCTTTGATGAATATTCTATATAGACCTTCTATTCTCTTTTATTATGTCATTTCCTTAAATTCAAATGTTAGCAATTCAAATAAAGAAAGACAAAACTGAATTTGAAAAAGAGAGATCATGCACTTCCCATTGCGGCTAACATTATCTTTTTGTACTTGGTTGGATGTCACATATAATAGTATAAAAAGATGTGTGAATGACTTATACCAACTGGACACGAATGATGAAAACACTTAGTATATAAACATCAATTTTCCTAACAAGTGGACACTAATGGTTTTATAACGTGTTAGACGTTGGTTATATCTTAACATAATGATTTTCACTTGAAGTATGGACGAAGTATGTGGATAACGAATAGGTCCTTTTATAAAGATGGCCCTATCCACTTAACATAAACTTATTAGATTATCAACATTTTATACTTTTGTAAACATTAAAATCTAAGGTGTGATAGGTCGTCCAAATTACTGGATCGTCCAAACCTAGCAATCTTCCCTTTTTTATGATGACAAACAATATAAATTTTGACTAACATAAAACATAATCAACATCATAAGAATGTAGAGAACATGATTATGTGATATGTATATGTAAAGCATTGAAATTCCCCTGAGTTCAACAACTTTAATGCATGATGATGATATGTGAAAGATAATATATCATGTTATATTTGGCAATAGTGGAAAAAAACACAAACATATGCTCTCCACAAATCACATTTTTATTTATCAAGTTAAGTTTCACTTACAATCAAAATTTATTTTTCTCCCCTTTTTGTCATAAACAAAAGGACGATGGGTTCAAAGAAAGAAATAATGATATAACATCATGTTCAGTCTTGAACTTGAGATGGTGGTGGAGGTTCAGTAGGTGGAGGAGAAGAAAATGGTGATGGTGGTGGTGGTGGTGATGGCTAAAGGGATGGAGAAGCAGGTGCAGCCATAGCTCCTAACATAGTCATCTGAGCCTGTTGAAGATTCTGGAGGGGAACAACACCAAGATTGGAAAACTGAGTGGCAATGGCATTTTGCATAGAGAGCCTGAACTGCTCATTTTCTTGCCTTTGTCACTCAGTGAAGAAGTCTATTGCTTGACCTATCATCTCTTGCACTTGATCTCTAGTCACAATAGGGGGGATGAATAGATTAAACGGGTAGGACCTGAACTTGTTGAATAGACAATGGCAGCATCAGGTACATCCTTCTCCCTTGACACAACTTCATTTGAGGTTTTGGACTACTTGGATGCAGGTTCTTTGACTTGAGGGGCAACCTCATCAGCTACGGTTGCATTGGATTCCTCTGGAGTTTCGCCCATGGAACTAGTGTTTGTAAGATCAATAATGGCCTCATGCATAATATGGTCATCCACAACTTTAGTAGAAGCTTCAGCTTGGGTGGAACCAGCCTTCTCCTTCACAGTAGTAGCAGCAACCAGTTCTTCTTAATCTATTTTCTCCTTTTGAATATCATGGAGCTTAGTCATATGTGTGGAAGCAATGTTTTCCAAGATTATTTTGATGATGCCAAAGACTCAAGTCAAGAATCAAGAGTCAAGCAAGTTTCAAGAATCAAGATCAAGATTCAAGTTTCAAGAATCAAGATCAAGATTCAAGAATAATCAAGATCAAGATTCAAGATTCAAGTAAAGAATCAAGACTCAAGATTCAAGAATCAAGAGAAGACTCAATCAAGATAAGTATTAAAAGAGTTTTTCAAAAACTATTGAATAGCACAATTTTGTTCAAAAGAATTTTTCAAAAGAAAAATTTTATCAAAGAGTTTTACTCTCTCGTAATCGATTACCAGAAGGCAGTAATCGATTACCAGTAGCCAACATTGTTTTCAAATTGATTTACAAAGCTGTAATCGATTACCATAATCATGTAATCAATTACCAATGTTTTAAAATGTTAGATTTCAAATTTCAAGAGTCACAACTTGTGATAAAACATTTTCAAATCATTTCAAACTTGTGTAATCGATTACACAATACTTGTAATCGATTACCAGTGTTTCTAAACATTTTTATTTTCAAATTTAAACATGAAGAGTCACATCTGTTGATGTGTAATTGATTACACTATGATGGTAATCGATTACCAGTGACTTGTTTTGAAAAATAAATTACCAAAAGTCACAATTCTTAAGGTGACTTGTTTCTGAAGATTTTTTCAAAAGTCGCAACTTTTAATTGACTAGTTTTCACAAAAGTCACAACTCTTGAAGTGACTAGTTTTGAAGAAATTGCCAAGAGTCACAACTTTTAACTTGAGTCATCAAATGACTATAAATATGTGACCATGGCATGAATTTCAATAAATGCATAATAGACTTCTTTCATTCATTTCTCTTCATCTTTCAAAAAGTTTTTGTTCAATACTTTCTCTTTCAAGAAAAGTTCATTGATCAAAAACTTGTGTTATTCTTCTTCTTCTTCCCTTCTCCCTCTTGACAAAAGATTTCAAAGGACTAACCGCCTGAGATATCTTTTGTTTCTTACAAAAGATTTCAAAGGAATAATCGTTTGAGATATCTTTTTCCCTTTCCCTTTATACAAAAGATTTCAAAGGACTAACCGCCTGAGATATCTCTTGTATCCCCCTTACAGAGAATTCAAAGGACTAACCGCCTAAGAATTCTTTGTCTTAACACATTGGAGGGTACATCCTTTGTGGTACAAGTAGAGGGTACATCTACTTGGGTTGTTATACTGAGAACAAGAGAGGGTACATCTCTTGTGGATCGGTTCAAGTGGAGGGTACATCCACTTGGTTGTTCAAAGAGAACAAGGGAGGGTACATCCCTTGTGGATATTTGTATGTAAAGGATTTTACAAGGTTATTGGAAATCTCAAGAACCGGTGGTTGCTTGGGGACTGGATGTAGACACCAGTTGTTGTCGAACCAGTATAAATCTTGTGTTTGTCTTCTTCTTCCCTACACTCTTTAATTTCTGCTGTGCACTTTTTATTTCCGCTTTACTTTTGTCTAAGTTATTGTTTCTGTTATTTAATTTTTCATAACTTAGTAGTAAAGCCTAATTGAATCTAGTAACATTAAGAAGGATAAATTTTTAATTAGTCAAGACACGTTCATAATTAATTCAACCCCCTTCTTAATTATTCCAAGGCCACTTGATCCAACAATATGATCTATGATTTTGTTTTAGTCCATCTTGGAGAGATTATAGGTAGTTGCATGTTGAATTGTTGGAAGACTTAGTGAGCGTTTAATGAATGTGTAGTTGTTAGCATCCTTGGCGAAGTATGCACAAGCATCATCAAAGGGATACATCGACACCACACCTAAATGGAGTTATGGTGACAAACATTGTATGCGTCTAAAGCATGAACTAGCTTCTTACCACTAAAACAAGAACTCTAGCTCCTGAATAGTTCACGGGTTCAACTTTCACCTACCTTGAAGGAATTTATTTATAGTAATGCAACTTGAATCCCTTCTTCTTAGCAACATCCTAAATGGATAGACGAAGGCATACCTTATTTGCTATGACTTTTATATTGGTGGTATTTGAGATGTGCAATCCTAATGGGTAGGCAATTGCTTGATTTCGAACATACATCTAAGCATGTAGTCCACCAAGTATAAAGTTGTCTGCCATGGAGAAGTCAAGATCAGCTAGATGTATAGGTAGAAGCTTGGTAAAAAGTGTCCATAGATTGACCTTTTTTTAAAACTCACTCTTAGGTGGTTTCACTACTTGTGAAGGATCCCTCATATGTTTCTCAAACAGATCCTTAGGGATATTATTTTGAGTTCTCTTCTTGTCCTTATATTTTTGAAGGTTTCTCCATGCGACTGTTGGTGAGACCACAGTTGATGAACAGACACATTGTGAGGTTCCAGGTGCCAACCAATGAGGTGGCATCTTGATGACTTGAGTCAGTACTGGACGTGTCCACTAAGGAGGTTGTAAATGAACTATGGTATCTGATGGAAGAGCCATGAAAGCTTTAGATGGTGTGTGCACATAATCATGCCTCATCCAGTTTGGTGATTGCACTGTTACGCACTCTCTGGAGATGGGTTCTCCCTAGACATCTTTAGAGAACAAAGATAAAGATAAAGAATTACCTTCAATGAATGCCAATGAAAATCACTAAGCATCTGTTAAAGTTTCCTTTTGTTGCATAGATCTTCTAAACTTCTCTAAGTGAATGGGTGGTGGAGGTGGACGCTTGCTAGATGCAGAGTATTGTTTGCAGAGACGAGAGACATGAGTGTTTTCAATGGACTCATTGCCAAATGAAGATGAAACAACACTCTCTTTGTTGCCAGTGAAGGAGATAGACCATTCTTTTTCACCAATCTTGGGATTGGCTTTAATAGCTCTTGTTTTGACACTTCCACAGACAGTGGACGAAATAACAGTTTATTTGGGTGCAAGTGCTAGTTTGACAATTTTTACTCTTTTCGAGGCAGGAGCAGCTTGGGCCACAACCTTTTTCTTCTGAAGCGCAACCTGCACATATCCTTCATCATCGTCATTAGTTTCACTCAGGTCTTTCAACCTTTGTGGAACTAACTTATCTTCAGCCAGACGAGTAGGGATGGACGCACTAGACTACTCATGCCTCTTCTTAGTTATGTGTTCCCTTGCTATCAATTCCTCATCTTCTTCTCCCCTCTGAGAATTTTTCCTCGTCTTCTTTTGTTTCCCATTCATGATCTTTTGAATTTTCTTAGCAATACCAAAACTGTTGAGACCTTTGTCTTCATCAATTATGGCCCTAGCTAGCCTTTTCTGCTTTTTCCTGTTGATGGCATCCATGTCCACCTGTGGAGCTTCCTTTAGGTTTTGTTCCATTACAACCATCACAGCTTTTAGGTTGACTATGATGGTGTGCTTTTGGAGTCGTTAATGGAAGCGTGCTTGTGGAGCTTCTTTGGAAGCTGGATCTTTGAGCTTCAATGAGGTCCTTCAATGGTGATTTTACACCATGGAGATGCAGCAGAAGGCAAAGGAGAAGAGGAGAGGGGACGCACCATCCAGTAGGGAATAAGCCAAGGAAGAAGGAGCTTCACCACCCAGAATTGCCTTGGATAAGAAGCTTGAAGAGGATGTTTTAATGGAGGAAAAGAAAGAGAGAAGGGGGGAGCACGAAATTGAAGGAATAAAAGAGGGAGAGAAGTGGAACTTTGAAGTGTATCTCATAAGACTTTCATTCATCAAAGTTACAACAAGTGTTACACATGCTTCTATTTATAGACTAGAAAGCTTCCTTGAGAAGCTTTCTTGAGAAAACTTCCTTGAGAAGCTTCTTTGAGAAAACTTCCCTGAGAAGCTAGAGCTTAGCTACACACACCCCTCTCATAACTAAGCTCACCTCCTTGAGAAGCTTCCTTAAGAAGATTCCTAAAGAAGCTAGAGCTTAGCTACACATACCTCTCTAATAGCTAAGCTCACCTCCTTGAGATGAGAAGCTAGAGCTTAGGTACACACCCCCTATAATAGCTAAGCTCACCCCCATGACAAAAAACATGAAAATACAAAAAAAAAAAGGTCCCTGCTACAAAGACTACTCAAAATGCCCCGAAATACAATGCTAAAACCCTATACTACTAGAATGGCCAAAATACAAGGCCCAGACGAAGGAAAAACCTATTCTAATATTTACAAAGATAAGCGGGCTCATACTTAGCCCATGGGCTCAAAATCTACCCTAAGGCTCATGAGAACCCTAGGGCCTTCCCTTGGATCTCTAGCCCAATCTACTTGGAGTCTTCTACCCAATGCCCTTGCGGGGTAGGATTGCATCATTCCCTCCACCTTGGAAAGGATTTGACCTCAAATACCGAGGTTCTTCATACCTTGGGCTCCTTCCCTCAACACCTGTAAAAAGAACAAAAACATATGTATTAGTGGTGTTTGGTATGTTGAAGTAAGGTAAGGTTTGAAAACCCATTTCCTGGGCATCTTCCCATGAAGGAACATGGTTTCTCACCAACTCAATGAGTGGTGCTACAAGTATAGAAAAATATGGGACAAACCTTTTGTAAAAGTTTGTTAAGTCATGGAAGCCCCAAATTTTTCTTATACTTGGTGGAGTGGGCCACTCAGGAATGACCTTTATTCTCTCAGGGTTCATGGGAACCCCTTGATCACTATTTGAAAAATTAAGAAAAGTAACGCAATAAAACATACATTTTTCTGTATTTTCATATTGATTATTCCTACCAAAAAGTATGACAAACCTAAGGTGTCCCATATGAGTACCTAAGCTCTTGCGAACCAAACCCTCATCCAACAACTTCTTTACTTGAGGAATAAACTCAAGCCCAAGAGGTGTGGCAATGCTAGCAAGTGCCTTTTTACAAAAGAGAAAATGTGGAGGTTGTCTAAGAGGGAAAGTTTCTTTAATGTTTGTCTTTATTGTAAAATGAGTTTCCTTCTTAACTAAACTCTTGGAGGAGACACTTACCTCCTTACACTTCTCTTTAACCATTAATGGTTGTCCTTCTTCTTGGGGGTAGATTTCTTCACTAGATTCTTCCCCTTTTGCTTTTTCACTTTCACTAGAGGAAGGTGAAGTAGTAGCCTCATCTTAGCTACTATAAATGTCTTGGCCCCTCATAATCATGGTTTTTGTGGTGGGGCATTGAGAAGTAATGTGTCTTCTTCCAAGACATTTAAAGCACTTTATAGAGCTAGTTTTCTCTTGCATACTAGCCTTAGGGGCTTGCTTTTCTATTGTCTTCCCCTTATCATCTTTGGGCTTAGAAGGTGTCACCCCTAAGATGCCTTGACCTTGGTCTTTCTTTGGATAAGAGTGAGAGCCATAAGATTTTGAAGTAGACTTCTTTTTAAGTTGTTGCTCTACCCTTATTTCCCAATCTAAGTTAGCCTCTACATTGTCCTTCCCATGGAAGTATGAGAGTTTAATGTTAGCCTCTTGAGGCTTTCTTTCCTTTTCTCTTCTATGGGAGTGAGGTCTAAGATGTGACCTATGCCTTCCTTCGTAATAGTCACGAAGTTCTTCACTTAGGCTATTGGAAGAGTTATGACTACTATAGGAGGCATGTTTTTCTCTTTTCATTTCTTTCATTATTTTTCTTCTTTCTTCCTCTCTTATTTTCTTTCTTTCATCTTGACTTATTTCTTCCACTCTTTTTTTTCCTTTTTCTTTTCTCTGTTGTTTTTCTTTCCATAACTTGAGGGAACTCAACCCATCTAAGATTCTAGATAAAGGGTCTTTATGACTAGTACCCTCGCCATTAACACTAGATGAATGATGACTTATGTTGGTTTCTAAGTTGTGGTTCTTTCTTGTTGGAGGTTTGAAAACAAAAGGTAAAAGAAACTATGGTTGAAACTAGCCAAAATAAACACTAAAAGAGGTGTGAAAGATAAGGTAAAAAACTAATTGGTAAAAGGAAAGCTATCTAAGCAGTTTGACAATGGAAGGTAAAGGAAATAAGCTATGAAAGTAAGCAAGAAATGTAAACTAGGCGAATCCTAAGAGTGTTTGGATGACCACATTCAAGGTTCCCAACAAAACACTCACTATCCTAAGGAAAAATTGCCAAAAATTATTACACAAATGGAAGTTTGGTAACCTATTGGAGGCTCCCAACACACTTCCAATGAAAGGCCTTTTTGTTACAAAACTTGAAAGCAATGAAGGTAAGTAAATTGCCAATTACAAAATTACAAAACGGTCCTCAATTTTGGTGGTTGTTCTCTCTTTGGCGATTCACTCAATTTGGAGTGCTTCTTAGTCCAATAGCTCTTAAGGTGGTTGGCCCCTTTCTTCTTGACTCAAATTCTTCAAGGGATGACACCAATCCTCCTTCCAATTCCCTATATGGCAACCCACAAACAAGGAAACAAAGAGACAAGCAATAACCAAAGACCAAAAAAATGAAATGAAAGCTAAACCAATGGAATTTTAACAAGACAATTTTTCAAGGATTACTCAACAATTAAAGCAATGAAAAGGACATAGAAACAAGCTAGGACTCAAAGAGAAACTTAGAATGGCTCTAGAGTAGAGTAAAAAAAAACTATAAAAAAAACTCAACAAACCTCTAGCTTTGGCACTTGTTTTCACAGTAATTTTCAATTGAAATTTCGGAACTAAGATTGGTATAACATAAGCTTCAATTATAGAATAAATTTTGAGCCAAAACAACAAGCACACTTCCTTTTCACTTTTTTTTTCTGGATACTGATTTTTTCTGCCAACTTGTATGATTTTTAAATTTTTTTCCTTTTCTCCAAATCACTTGGTTCTTTTTTTATAACTTTCTTCCAGATGTCTGTAAAATTCAGTAAAAATTTCAGCTCAAAATTCAAAGTAACCAATTCTCAGTAAATTTTACAAGTTTGTATGTCCAAGCTGCCAGCACCAGCGATTTTTTTTTATTTTTAAGCATGGTATATTGATTGCCTTGGGCTTACTTTCAACCTTCCTATGTATGTTGAACTCACTAGTATTGTGTACCATAGTTTTAGGAGTTCAATATTTACTTAGGATCAACATTTCAGCCAACAATTAAATCACCAAAACTTAAATTCACAATAGACACAATCATAAGGAAACCTAAAAGTTCAAGAAAAGGTTCACAATCAAAGACTCTCTAAGAATTTTGCATGAATATGTTAAAGACTAACTAACATGAAAGATTTGACTCAAATCAAATAATAGGCTAAGAGAATTTCATACACTCATGAACAAATGAGTTAGACAAAGAAACAAGAAAAATAAAATTCAGCACAAGATAAGAAATCTTATGTGACAAGTTTCATGATTAGACATGACTTCTATGACAAAACTACAATAGGTGAACAAGTCACTCTAGATTTTTGAGGTTTTCTTCTACTTTAATATTTTTGTAAGAATTTTATGGTTTAGGTTTCAGCCACAAAAAATAACATGACAAAACTCAAAGGAACCTAAACTCAACACAATTCATGGTTCAAGAACAAGAACAAGAAATTTGAACCATAGAAAATCAAATCTAGCTTCTATAGCAAGTTTAATTGGTGCAAAATCTAAAGAATCATGTTAACAATGTAACGACCCGCCTCGTCGCTACAGTATCCATATTCTAATATTAGATAATTTCAATTTTTATAAAAAGAACTCCCTTAATTTTTTGCTTATGAAAATAGAAGTGATTTTGTCACAACATAAATTCATCCAACAACATGTCATTACTTAAGTGAATATGCATAATTACATAGAAACAACAATTCAGTACAAGTCATACACATAACAAAAATTAAATTTGTTCATAGATATAATTAAAATCTCAGTTTTACATCTTTAACTCATCAAAATAAAACTTAAAAACCAACTACGGAGAAGTTGATTACAAAACACAACTCTCTCCCAAAATAACGCCAACGTCATCATGTCGGCTCGGTGGCTCCTCACCAGAATCTTACTCTCTGCACCCTGCCACTGTCATTTTGCTCCCACGAACAAGGTTCGTGATCATCACAGGTATCAACCACACGATACAAAATTGCAAGGGTGAGTTCATTATAAAAAGAACCAATACCAATTCCAAATAGCCACAATTAGCAAGGAACATAGGCAAACATGATGAGCATACACAACAATCATTATTCAATACTCATATCCAACAAATATTCATCATCCATCCATGGACCCAATCAAGACTGCACAGAATGATGCATGCACCTGACTCAACACTCAGATGCAATGTGGTACGTACCAACAACAACCAAACCTCAGGAAATAGCCTAAGCGTGTCCACACGACACTCTCACTTAGGGAACTGTGCTGAGTTTGTCGAGACCACCCGGTTGTGCATGTAACAGCCCCCCTCCCATAGGTGATCAGCCTGGGAGCCCAAAGGTGTTCCCTACCAAGTGACAGCCCCCTAGTACAAAGTACACTTGGCCACATTTACTCTATTTCCTGTGTCGTATGAG
This sequence comes from Glycine max, assembly GCF_000004515.6. Taxonomy (NCBI): domain Eukaryota; kingdom Viridiplantae; phylum Streptophyta; class Magnoliopsida; order Fabales; family Fabaceae; genus Glycine; species Glycine max. The sequence goes on from NC_038254.2 coordinate 21,798,525, forward strand.
CTATGATCATGGCCAAAAGTAAGTGCCAAAGACCATGGACCAATTAAAGCGCCTAAGCATCCCCTCAGAAATGCTTAGATTCTCTAACCACGCTAGTTACCCACGTCTGGGCCATCCGACAAGGTCAGTGCACTCTACCCCCCATGACATACACTTCATACGACGTATGATCGTGGCCAAAAGCTAGTGCCAAAGACCCTGGAAGGTCAGTGCACAGTGCCCCCCACGAACATACACAACATGCACATGCCAATGCATTTCCAACATCAATCAACATTCCATTTCCATGTCATTCACAACATAAATATCATTTCATCTCAATGACATTATCAACAACAACAACAACCTCATTTCATATTCAAATATTCATCAATAATAATAATTCATGTTGACATGGTCTTTATTAACAACGTCATCTCAAATCAATATCATCATAATTATCATTATTATCACATATCAATTAAAATCCTCAATAGCAACATCAACAACAATTCAAACAAACACAACAATATCATTTCCACACGCACAGTCTTCAAACAACACATTTCAAACAACCAAAACAATATCATTCATCACAATACATATATATATCGCATCCCATTAGTTAAAACGTAATTTTCTTTGAAGAAAAATCAGCATGCAGCAGGGACAGGCAGATATCCTCATAGCTAGGTTCCCTGACCCTAACGATGGTGTTAAAACGGTAAATTTTATAATAAACTCCCCTTACCTATCCTGAGCTACCCCGCGGATTCCTCGTCGCGTCACTTGAAGATTCCTTTTCGTCCTTGCTCATCGATTCCATGCAAGCCTCTACCATGCCAAAACGAAGGAGACTTAGTATGGATTTCAGAAAACAAAGCTAGTAACAGTGCTCTAGGTCAAACACCCACATCACTACATGAAAGCGCTGAGAGCATTTTGGGTTTTTCAAAGGAACATCATTTGGAAATTCCGACCACGCCAATGTGACCGGGGTTTAGTGTAGGTTACGAAAATAACATGCATTTCATGAAAGGATAACATTTACAAAGTCTCTTTCTCTAAGGTTTTTCAAAGGAAGCATAAGACATGCAATGGCGGTTCCAAAGTTAGAAAAGATGCAAAGACAAGATGAAACTAACAAGAAACAAGCGTAGAACCATGGTTACCTCGAAAGAAAACGAAAGGTCAGATTAGGGTTTCGTTCTCTACCGAAACCGTAAGCCAAGTTGGAAGATTCCGCTTGTGTTGAAGGGTTCCTCTCGGTGTGGGTTTTCAATGGAGAAAAATGATGGTTTGTGGTGGATAATGGTGGTTGTGGGTGATGGAGAAAGTGCTTGGAACTTTAGAAATGGCTTTGGAAGAAAGAAAGAAGAAGAAATGACATTTTTCCTAAGCTACACGAAAGCAAAGGCTGAAGTGCTTAAATAAGAAATGCTCTCGGGAACGGAAGCTTCGAGCACACTCCAGATATCTGCTCAAAGATCCCAACGGTCAGATCATGGACAAGTGTCTTGTAAAGTTGCAGACCAGATTTCGAGAAGATCCAACGGTCAACGAAGGCTGGGAAGCGTTTTTAACGAGGCAGCTCCATGTAGCTTTCTCTAGAAGCTTCATTAAGAGGCTTACTCCAGAAGCTTCCTTGTGGCTTCTTTGAGAAGCTTTCTCAATAGGCTTCTTTGAGAAGCTAGATCCTTATCTATCCACACCCCTCTATTAACTAAATAAATCTCCTTAAAAATAATTACGGATGAAAATAACGCAACAAATAATCAAACATCAAACATAATTACTAATAATATATATATATATATATATATATATCAGGGTGTTACAAACAACATTTAGCACAAGACATGTGAAAAGATACATGGAGAAAAAATGAAGAAACAACAATGGAAGAGAAGGTAAAGCAAAAAATTAATGGAGGTTTAAGGAGCACCAACTTAAAGCTCTTGTGCTCTGATTACCACTTGATGGAAGCTTGCTTGTGGAGCTTCTGTGGAGGCTGGATCTTTGAGCTTCAGTGAGGTTCTTCAATGGTGATTTTACACCATGGAGATGCAGCGGAAGGCAAAGGAGAAGAGGAGAGGGGACGCACCATCCAGTAGGGAATAAGCCAAGGAAGAAGGAGCTTCACCACCCAGAATTGCCTTGGATAAGAAGCTTGAAGAGGATGCTTTAATGGAGGAAAAGAAAGAGAGAAGGGGGGAGCACGAAATTGAAGGAATAAAAGAGGGAGAGAAGTGGAACTTTGAAGTGTATCTCATAAGACTTTCATTCATCAAAGTTACAACAAGTGTTACACATGCTTCTATTTATAGACTAGAAAGCTTCCTTGAGAAGCTTTCTTGAGAAAACTTCCTTGAGAAGCTTCTTTGAGAAAACTTCCCTGAGAAGCTAGAGCTTAGCTACACACACCCCTCTCATAACTAAGCTCACCTCCTTGAGAAGCTTCCTTAAGAAGATTCCTAAAGAAGCTAGAGCTTAGCTACACATACCTCTCTAATAGCTAAGCTCACCTCCTTGAGATGAGAAGCTAGAGCTTAGTTACACACCCCCTATAATAGCTAAGCTCACCCCCATGACAAAAAACATGAAAATACAAAAAAAAAAAGTCCTTACTACAAAGACTACTCAAAATGCCCCGAAATGCAAGGCTAAAACCCTATACTACTAGAATAGCCAAAATACAAGGCCCTAACGAAGGAAAAACCTATTCTAATATTTACAAAGATAAGCGGGCTCATACTTAGCCCATGGGCTCGAAATCTACCCTAAGGCTCATGAGAACCCTAGGGCCTTCCCTTGGATCTCTAGCCCAATCTACTTGGAGTCTTCTACCCAATGCCCTTGCGGGGTAGGATTGCATCAGTCGTCCTCCATCTTGTCAAAAGCATGATTGACTCCTTGATCCCATAACACCTTGTTGATTGGGGCAACATAGTATATGTTATCCAGATCAACTAAGCCCTTCAAATTTCTGAGGATGTTGATGTAGATGGTTTGAGGTAGGTTGAAAGGAAGGTTCTCCATCAAATGGAAGAGCACAAACTTTTGGAGATCTAATAGAGATGTCTTTGACCCTGCCTTGTGGAAAATGCTCTTATTAAGAATGTTAGCCCATATCTTTGGCCTCTCACGCATCAGATTGTATACAATGGTCTTCTTATCACTAGCTTTTTCGTCATTCTCCTTGTATAATGCCCTGGTTACATGGGAATCATAGTTCTTTTCCCACCCTTCTTGATATGTGTTACCCTCATGAAGGAACCTTGTAGCCTTGGTAATGTAGCTATTGGAGAGCACCACCTTTGCTCCTTGTACCTTGGATATGATCACCTTACTATGTAGGAACTCAAAATTCCTCTAGAACATTCTGATTAGTTCTTGATAAATGGTCAGAGGCTCATAGAAAAAGTTTCTTGCTCTACATAAGTTATCGAGGTCGTACCCGAATGAAATATACATTAAAAATGCAGTATCTAGGAAGTGATCCTAGGTCGTCTCCCAACGAGCAATGGTCAACCAAACGTTCATAACATATTGTAATAAAACAGTAACGAATTGGGGGGGGGGGGGTGTTTGTTTTTGTAAATTAAACAACAAGTAAATTTGAATTAGAAAATATCAGAATTAAAACACGTTGTTTCCCCTTGATTCACAAGCAAGTCTCTTATCTAAGGTTACGAGGATTTATCCTTTATCAGTTCAACCACTTAATCCAACCCTAAATTAAATTACTAAGTGAAATTTAACATAAGGCATTCATTATGTGATTAAGCAACACATACACCAATTAATCATGAATGAAACTGGTCATTAAGCATGAACGTAAATTAAGCGTAGAGATAATTAATCAAGCACTAAGCATGCATGGATTAATAGCAACAAATATAGAGTAATTGGTGAAGAGGAAAAACTGATCAGAATTCAATAGAAATAATAAAACCTCAAAGAGAGCTATGCTTGATCCTCAAGAGAAAACAACGTTGGAGACTTAGCCTTCCATTAATCAATAGCAAATGAAATTGTAGTAGAAAACGAAGAAAACTATAATTATTCTCCAAAACAAAAAAGCTAAAACAAAAGAGAGAGAGGAGACTAAAACTAGAACCTTGGTGCTGTTATATAGTTCTCAGCCCCAAAGCTTACAAATTTGTTTTAAGTCCAAGCCCATAAATAAAATAAAATCTAGATGAAATAATATCTAGATGAAATAAAATCTAGATAAGATAAGATCTAGATGAAATAATATCTAGATGAGATAAAATCTAGATAAGATTTGGTAGAATAAAATAGTCTGCTCTCTTCAAGTCCAAGCCCAATTCCGGATTCAAGCCCAATTACTTATAATTCTCCTGAAATTAAATTAAAAACATAAAATTAGTCCAGTATGCCCAATTGATAAAACTGCATAATTAAATTGACAATTAAGGTTAATCAGTAATTAAAATGGTGACAAAAAGGGTTAAGAAATAGGAGAAAATGATGACACATTAATAAGAGAAGAGTCTTGTTGAGTTTGAGACTGGCCTTTTCAAGTTCCTGAATGCCAAAGAAATATTCAACATGTATAGAGGATTCGTTATTAGTGTGGATGGTAGTTATCTCCATGGTTGGAATGATCTCAACAGCAGATGAGTTTGAAGCAACCATTGAAGAAGGTTGAGATAGGGTTTGGTTGTAGAGAAAAAGGTGAAGTGTTTTTTTAGGAGAGTGGGAGTGATACTAAGAGTCCCTTCGATTTTAGGATTTAATATTGGCTTTTGAAAGGTAATCATTAGGCCCACCATCCAAGAGCTAACTCAGCAAAAAGCGTTACAATGTTCTCATATGAAAACATTGAGTTTACCTTAATAAATGCAAATGTTTAAGTGAATGTCCATATGTTGAATGATGTTGTGTGTCCTTAAAGTCATTGGACGATATGTCCTTTAATGCAACAATGGATGATATATAGATATTAAATCATCCATCTATAAACACAATCCCAAGTTGATTTCTTGACAAAATCATTGTTTCTTCAGTTAAGGGTTTTGTGAAAATGCTAGCAAGCTTATGGATACAAACTATAGATCCACTGCCCATTTTGAACATGGTCCCTTGTAAAATGATGTTTAATTTCTATATTTTTAGCCCTAGAATGCAATGTTGGATTTTTAGAAAGACTAATGGTAGACGTGTTATCGCAATGGATAGGAATTCTACTTTCATAGATGTTATAGTCCTCAAGCTGGTTCTTTATCCAAAGGAATTAAGCACAATAGCTTGTTGCTAATATGTATTCTGCTTCAACAATGGACAACGTAGTTGAAACTTGCTTTTTGCATATCCATGTAACTAAGTTACTGCCAATGAAGTGGCAGCTTCCACTTGTGCTTTTCCTTTCAACTTTGTCTCCAGCATAGTCAACATCACATAAACTTGTGAGCCTAAAATCTTCTCTTTTTTTGAACAATAGACTAAGATTATGAGTTCCAATTAGATATCTAAAAATGTGTTTAACTATAGTTAGATGAACTTCACTTGATTCTTGTTGAAATCTCACACATAAACAAGCATTGAACATGATATCAGGTCTGGATGCTATGAGGTATAACAATGATCCAATCATTGCTCAATATTGATTCCAGTTCAAGATATGTTGTGGGATGCATGGGTGTCTTCATTTCTTTTTCATCATTCATGTTGAATTTCTTCAACAATTCTTTCACATACTTGGTTTGATGGTGTCATACCCTAATTTCGTCCGGGGACCTTTGCTCGACGACGTGCGACCATTCTTTGGTCCTCGTGAGGTGCTTGGCACCCATCATTAGGCAATTTGTGAAATTTCAGGACATGCCGGAAAACAAAAAAATATTGATGCACAATCCGTAAGTTTCCGTGACACACCGGAAATCAAAAGGAAGCATCGTTGCATAATTAAGTGAGGTTCCGTAACATTCCGTAAGTCAAAAAGGGGATGATTATGTAATCCGCAAGGTTCCGTAACATTACGGAAAGAAAACAAGTATCGTTACGAAATTCGTAAGTTTCCGTAACTTTACGAAAAAAAAAATCACCAAAAAACAGCAGAGGGGGGTGTACTTAGTAAAAATGGGGGTGCAAATAGCACCCAGACCCATTTGGGCCCTCCAGAAGATTCCTCCAGAAGGCGGTTGCTTCTGGAGGAAGCAACCCTGCTCGCCTGGGCGAGCTGGGCGGCAACCACCTCCCCTATTTTGCTATAAATAGGGGAGGAAATGAAGAAGGAAGGGATCCCAGCCCCTTAGGCACTTCTCTCTCTTTCAAATTTGCTTGGAAAAATTGTTTCCGTGAAGAAAATCTAAGCCGAGGCGCTTCCGAAACGTTTCCGTAACGTTTTCCGTGAGGAATCTCGCAAAGGTTTCAACCGTTCTTCGACGTTCTTCATTCGTTCTTCATCGTTCTTCGATCTTCAACGGGTAAGTACCTCGAACCAAGCTTTTCGATTCATTCTATGCACCCGTAGTGGTCCACATTGTGTTTCGTGCATTTTTATTCTCATTTTGTTTACTTTTTATACCCCCTGTTGACGTGCTTAAGCCATTTTACTTAAGTCGTTTCTCGCTTAACTTAAAAATAAAATAAATTTCCACCGAACGTTTGAATTGTATTATCCATTAACCTTGGTTAAAATCAATTCCGACCGTTCGGTCGTGCCATAACCACGTTGGAAAGAGGTAAAAAATAATATAATAACCAAAAAGACATCTTTTAGTAAAATAAAGCGGAAAATCAATTGGACGTTTTCTCTTTGGGATTTCTCATTCTTAATCGAATTGATTAATAACTAAAGTGAAACTAAAGGCTAAAATCAATCCACCTAGTCAAGCTCGTCCACAAAAATAGGCTTTTGAAGTTTTTAAGGTCCAACGCCTTAAAATGATCACCTCTTAAAATAAAAAAGAATCACTTGATAAGAAAGAACTACGTAGGTCTGAGTTCCTCACTTGATAAGAAAGAACTACGTAGGTCTGAGTTCCTCATTGAGGATACGTAGGAGCAAAAGCCCCGCTTTTGTCGACCACCCCAAGAGATCGTTAATGGTCCAATGCCTTAACGTTTCTCTCCTTTCAAAAACAAGAGATCGTTAATGGTCCAATACCTTAAACGTTTCTCTCCTTTCAAAAACAAGAGATCGTTAATGGTCCAATGCCTTAACGTTTCTCTCCTTTCAAAAACAAGAGATCGTTAATGGTCCAATGCCTTAACGTTTCTCTCCTTTCAAAAACAAAAGATCGTTAATGGTCCAACGCCTTAACGTTTCTCCCCTTTCAAAATCAAAAGACCGTTTAATGGTTCAACACCTTAAATGACCTTTTGTTCAATAAAAACATATTTTGCAAAAAAGACAAAAAACAACTTAACCAAACACTTTGTTCCGAAAGAACTACGTAGGTCTGATTTTCTCATCCCAAATTGAGGAATACGTAGGAGCAAAGGGAAACACCCTTGTCGACCACAAAAAAAGGAAAAAAATATAAAAAGGGTATAAAGGATATAAGAACATAAAAGGGAACAAAAAAATCAAAGTCATGTTTGCACATTCGATTAAAGGCTGCCGTCCCTTGGGACGGGCGTGTGGGGTGCTAATACCTTCCCCGTGCGTAAATACAACTCCCGAACCTTTCAACTTAGAAGTTCGTAGATCGCGTCTTTTCCGGTTTTTCCGACGTTTTCCTCAAATAAACGTTGGTGGCGACTCCGCGCGTATTCCTTTCGTGGAACACGCTTCCCGCGAGTCACACGTCGCCCTCCCGCCGAAGGGTAGGTTACGACAGATGGATGTAAATATCATTGTGTGTTTGCTTTATTTGTAGTCCAAGAAAGAATTTCAACTCTCCTGTCATGCTCATCTCAAATTATATTTACATAAGCTTAGTAAAATCTTCATAGAGCATACTATCAATAGCACCAAAAATAATATCATCCATATATACTTGTACTAATTAAAACTGTGAGTCATAATTTTTACGGAAGAGAGTTGTGTCAATTTTGCTTAAGTCCATATATGGCTTTGTTAAGTTTTAAAACATGATGAAGAAAATTGTCACTCTCAAATCCTAAAGGATGTTCAACATAGACTTCCTCTTAAATTAATCCATCGAGAAATGTGCTTGTCACGTCCACTTGATACAACTTCATATTATTATGTGCTACAAATGAAAGTAGAATGCATAATGCCTCTAGACGAGACACAAGTGCATAGATTTCTTTTTAATCTATAACTTCTTGTTGTGAGTAACCTTTGGCAACTAACCTTGCATTGTTTCTAACAACCTTACCATTTTCATTCAGTTTGTTACGAAAGACCCATTTTGCTCCAACATCTTTCTTTCCTTTAGGTAGCTCTACTAACTTCCAAACATCATTTTTTTTGGAATTGATCAAGTTCCTCTTGCATAGCTCTTACCAAGTTTTCATCCTACATTGCGTCATCAATAGGCTTGGGTTCTACTTCTGAAATTAATGCAGTGTGTCCTTGTAATCTAAGTGAAAAACTTATTTGAACATGGTCAATTGGATCACCAATGATTTGACTTTTGGTTCATCTCATGATGAGTCCAATGGGTTTCCTTAACTCTTTTGGAGGTTCATGCTGGTTGGATGCTTCGGTCTCTAATTCCTGACTAGATGTATCTTTTTCCTGTACTTCATCATTCAATCTAAGATTTGCAAAAGACTTATATGGCTCTGATAAATCTTTATCATGCTCCTTTTTGTTAAACATAACATGAATAGATTATTCAACCACTAAGGTTCTTCAGTTGTAAACTCCAAAAGCCTTAGATGTTTCAAAGTATCCAAGAAATGTTCCATTATCACTTTTTGAGTCAAACTTGCCCAAGTTATCCTTAGTGTTAAGAATGAAACATTTACATCCAAATGGATGGAAGTATGATATGTTAGGTTTTCATCCCTTCCATAGTTCATAAAAAGTCTTTTTGAGAATAGATCTTATGTAAATTTTGTTTTGAAGATAACAAGTACTATTCACTGCTTCAGCCTAGAAGTGCTTAGGGGTCAAATTGTCATTGAGCATGGTCTTGGCCATCTCTTTCAATGATTTGTTCTTTCTTTCAACTACTCCATGATGTTGAGGTGTTCTTGGTGTTGAAAAATTATGAAGAATATGATTTTCTTCACAAAATAGTTGAAACCTATCATTCTCAAATTCTCCCCCATGATCATTTCTGATTGAAGTAATGCATACTCCTAACAACTTATACTTTTGTAAACATCAAAATCTAAGATGTGATAGGTCATCCAGATTAGTGGATTGTCCAAACCTAACAACTTATTTTCCTTGTTTATACTTTACGCCCATTCATCTTTGGTATTCAGTTTTCACCTTCTCCATCCTAAACCCCACCACCACTCATCCCTGCACCAACCTCACATCTCCAAAATATTTTTTTTCCTTTTGAATTTAAGAAAACCCTATTGAACTTAGAAATAAGCTCTCGTCCCCCACCCACTTTGCATACCAAAAGCTCACATCCCTCCCATCCCCCACCACTCGCGACATATTATTTTGAAACCATCCAAGCCATTTTCATAAACCTCACAACACTTCAAAAGCTTGCACCACCAATGAGACCCTTTTTTTTGCATAAATGCCTCTCACAAGACCATTTAAGTTCACAAACCCATACTTTTCCATCAACACATCTATCTACAAACCATCCTCATCACTCAACAACCACCAAAGCCATTTCCCGACTAAAGCCTTATTAAAAAGCTCTAATTTTTTATCCCCTACACACCCTTCTCTTTTGGAGCACACACTACATTCCATCTTACCCGAGCCACTTTATTTTCCTCACCCTTTTTTCCCCCACAAGAAATTTCTTTGGATTCTATTTAGAATATCAATGACTTTCCTTGGAGCAATAAAAAAGAATAGAAAGTATAGAGAAAAGGAAGAAATTATTGATTGCACTAAGCTAATCCTCCCCCAAAGGATAGGTGTTTCCTCCTCCAAGGTGATAATTTTCTTCTCGTCTTGATAATAACGAGTTGCCAAGCGCTAACTTTCCTTGCATCTGCTTCCACTAGTAGTCCCAAGTACATAAATGGAATGGACATAGTATTGCAATTCAATATCTTGCATGGAGATGAATAGTCCTTTGTTTTGCATATAGCCCTATCAAACTACTCTTGAAGAAATTAACTTGTAGTCTAAATGCCAACTCAAAGCATCTAACAATCATCTTCAATGTGATTGAACCTTTCACGTTCTCCCTAAAGAAACAAAATTGTATCGTCTGCAAATTGAAGAAAAAAGACTTTCAAATTGCCATCCCCAATACTTAGCCCTCCAATCAACTCCTTAGCTTTCACTTTTCTAACCAAACCATTCAAACCCTCCGCTACCACCAAGAAAAGAAAGGGTGCTAGGGGGATCTCCTTGGTAAAGTCCTTTTTGAGTCAAGAATTCCATTATAGGGATACTATTAACAAGAATGGATATAGAGGACGATTGTAGGCACCCCTAATCCAATAGATCCACTTACCATAAAAACCCAACCTCTAAAGCATAGTACTGAATCTATGCCTTTTCAAAATTGGCTTTGAAGATTAGGCAAGGCTTCTTTTTCACTTTGGCATCATGCACTACTTCATTTGCAATAAGGACCCCATCCCAGATATTTCTCCTACACAAGAATGTTGATTATCTTCTATCCATAACCATGTGTTAAGACTTTTGGCAAGCATACCAATTGTCGTTGTAGGTTTCATATATATAAAAGAGTTTGTCTCCACAAGGACTTGAGTTACTTAATTTATTCGGATAAAGGTTATCAGTTTAATAATTATGTACAAATTCGATCGAATTTCATTTGGTTTTGGTTTAACTAACTAAAGATAACTGAAAGTAAGAGAATAGTGAAAATAACGGATTTATGGAAATAACGAATATACAGAAATACAAAAATAATAAAATTCAGTGCGTCAGAAATACGAAAATTGCGGAAAAAATTAATTCAAGAAAACATAGGATTGGATTTCATCATTCATACCCTGAGTATCTTAATAAGATTAACATGTATAAATCATTTTCTAACATTACTGATCCGCACATAATTATCCCAAGTCGATTCCTCGCACTTGCAACCTAAGAACATTTACAAAATATCGATTCCTCGCATATATAGTAAATATCCCAACATTACAATTATATTCTCGTGCTTTCTGCAACCAAAATGTTATGCTCTTGAAACGTAAAATCATTTGGTTCGAATTTAGGGTCAAAAACCTTCATGAAACGTAAAGTTGAAACCATTCGGGAGAAGGATTGGGCTCTTGTCTCCACCGTATTCCCAAATCGCCTCCTTAATGTCTTCTTCCGAGAAAACACAAGTAAGCATACTATGATCATCCTCATTGATGCATTTGAATCAAACACCATTTAACAAAACTTGCAAATTACCCTTCTCTTTGAATTTCTTTTAGCAATACTCTTTACAGGATCCCCACACCACACCCTATCCACCTCCAAGCCTTTTATACAATTGCTTCTCTTCCTCCAATTAACCACCCCATGGAAAACATTTGTATTTGCATCACCTTCCCTAACCCATTTGATTCTAGATTTTTGACACATCATAGATTCATGAAGTTTAAAGTTCCTCCAAAATTCTTTGATCATTGATTCTCTTTTTCAAGCAACCTCAATAGATAGGCCCTCTAACTCCTCTTGCAAGTCATGATGTTGATATTTGTTACCAACACCTCCAATCTTGCCTTAGGGTCACCATATTATTCCTTACCCCAATTCTTGATCTCCATTTTTAACATTTTGAGGTTTTCCTTGAAGATGTAGCCGCCCCCCCCCCCCAACCCATGAACTACAAAAGAACTATATTTCTTCTTCACCAACTCCACAAACCCTAACTCCTTCATCCAACAGTTATATAATCTAAAAGGCCTTGGACCCCAATTGAGACTATTGTGCTTCAACATGATAGGGCAATGGTCTGAGATGGATCTATCTAGACCATATTGGGTAGCATTTGGCCAACGATGTAGCCAATCCAAAGATACCATTATTCTATCAAACTTACTCATTGCATTCCCATTGGCTCTCACCCAAGTGAAGCTCCTATCCACTAATGACATATCAACCAACTCCATGTATCTACAAAGACATTAAATTCTTCAATCTCTTTAGCTCCATGTTGACTCTCATTCGACCTCATTAACCTTTTTTCCTTTCTTGTAATAGCAATAAAATCCCCCAACACACACCACAAACCATCACCTATACTTCTTTTAAGTTGTAAGATCTTTTCCCATAGAAAAACCTTCTCACTTAATGAACAAAGGGAGTATACATTAATAATATTGACAATGTTATTGCAACCCTTCCACTTTCCTTGCATGAAAAGAAAACCTCTACTCTTCCAATAATCCACAATCTGAAAATTCCCCTCCCCCCACAATCATAACAAACCACCACTATGATTTATAACTACCACATTAATCAACTCTACAAGCACATCCCTCCATAATACCCCATGAAATTGATCTTAAATGGATTCCACCTTTGTTTCTTGCAAACAAACTATGTTTGGATCTTTTTTTGTAATTAATCTCCTTATTTATCTCCATTTGACTTTACTTCCAAGGCCATAAACATTGTAGGATAAGATCTTTATTGATAACTTTTAGTGCCCCCCTCCTTCATAACTTTGTCACCATCACCAATTGCTTGATTATCCCTAGTCTCTAGGTTTATCATTTTATTCACAAAATCTTTTTTCTACTTTTGAAAACAACCCCCAGTTGATGGGCAATATCCCATAATTTCCCTACTTCTTCACTTTCTTTCTTCATCCACTACACCTCTGAACCCTCATTCATGTGTTTATATTGACACATGTCCAATAATGACATAATTACCTTCCTTAATTTTCTTCCTTCTGGTCCATATTTCTCCTTACTAATACTCTTATTTGTTGGTTTATCCCTCCCCCCTCAAGCCAAAACCTATCAATAGTTTTCTTACACAAATTCTTCAATAGAACCTTCAGCTGCTTCCTTACCACCTAATCTCCCTACACTTCTTGTTTTCTCTAATGTATACCTTGAGCCAAAGAAGTTTAGGTTCAACTACAACTTTTTACAACCTTTTATATTTGTCCCCTATTTTTTCTTTCGATAATTACACCTGGGTTTTTCTTTGGTTTATTTATGCATGTGTCTCTACCTCCATGACCCCAACATCACAATGTTGATCTGTTTGTTTTACTAGTCCTTCAATATTATTACATACCAGTCCATCCTTGCATTCCCTTATGTGGATATGTTTTCCTTCAGCTAGCTGTGGCTAGTGTATACCATTAGTTTTCACATCAGAGGCAATGTCTACATCACTAGCCTCTTTTGTGATAAAGCACTCCTCGACACAAACATGTTTTCCCTCAAGTTTAGTTTCCAAAGGCCCCAAACAGTTAGGCTTATTAAATGGATTTCTCATTTCACCCAACAGTCCTTTTGTGTTAACAATGTGGGGTCATCAACATTGACCAACTTATCTTATCCACCCTTACTAATCTCCTACTTCAATCCACCATATTTGTCCACAACCATTGTTTCATATTTGACCCATTGTCCACACCCCCTTCCCCCCCCCCCCCCCCCCACCACCATAACTTTTCTTCAGTTGTGATAGTCACCTGGTTCTTCTTTCTCTTTCCCCAGTCTAAGCCTCCACCAACCTCCTTAAATGCCTCTTCTTTTTGTAGCTTTGGCATAGGACTGTTTACTTATGTCAATGTACAACATCATTTTGTATTAACAATGTGTCAATCATCCCCATCATCATTAAATGTCCCTTGTCTTACTTGGTTGTCCTCCTCCACCCCCAATCAAGCTGTTAGCACTGGCTGAGCACCACCACCTTATGTCGCCAGAAAAGTTAAAGTGAGTGCCTTCTCACCATGAAACTCACACCTGCCTTTGTCTTCTTCGCTACCTTCATTCTCAAAGCAATCCATGATCTTTGACCCCAACTAATTCCCTTAAATGGTGTCCTTCAATGATATTTCATCATTGGCCTCAAGGTTTCCTCTTCAACAACACATAACAAGCTCCCAAAAGTGTATCTCTCCAACCACTCGAACACTAAAACCCTTCCAACCACATGGAATTTTTGGTAGGAAACAATTGGTGTAAATTATGATGTTCTTATCTTGATTCTTGCATGGTCCAACTTCACCATAGTTCTTGTTTCTTCGACCATAAACATATATGCACCAACTAAGCTCACAAAACTAGTGAATCCTTCATCATTTCAAAAGCACAGGGGAGCCCCATACACACGAACCCAGACCACTCTATTTTTTGGGACCATGTGTGGTTGTCATGGCATGATAGATTCAAACCACTGACAAGCTGATGCGATCCTGAGTAGGAGAGGATCGCTTGATACAGGCTATGGAGATTTCGATGACACCACTTCCAGTGAAGGAAGATAAGTCAGGGTAGACGCCACAAGGATAACCTTGATAAGTCTGAGATTAGTTCAACAAGGAACCCAAAGAGAAGCTCTCACCAAATTTTATGAAAATGTCAAAAAATCTTTATTGAAAACAAAAACCAATACTTATAGTGTATTCTGAACAAAAACATAAAAATAGACATGGGCCTTCTAAACAATTTGGGCCAAAATTACAATAAATAAAAATTATAACTAAAAAACATATTTAACTTGGGCCTTCAAATTAGTTTGGGCCTTCAGCAACAATTAATAGTCTTGATAGTGTCTCTGCCTTTGGGCCTTCATCCTTCTCCACTCGGGGGCTTTGTCCTTCTCCACTTGGGCCTTCGTCCTTCTCCACTTGGGCCTTTAGCCTGTATTTGGCCAGTTTCAGGATTCTCATCATTCCCTCCTTCATGGAAAACATTTGCCCTCAAATGTCCAGGATCATCACCAGGCTCAAGTACCACTTCCTTCCTGTCATACCCTAATTTCGTCTGGGGATCATCTGTTTGTTGGGATGCGACCCTCGCTTGACCACTTCGAGGTACTTGACACCCATCGTTACGCAATCCGTGAAGTTCCGCGACATGTCGGGAGTTGAAAGGAAGTGTTAATATGCAATCCGTAAAGTTCCGTAACATTTCAGAAGCCAAAGAAGGGACAATTGTGTAATCCGTAAGGTTTCGTGACATTACGGAAAGAAAACAAGTATCATTACGTAATTCGTAAAGTTCCGTAACGTTACAGAAAAAGAATCAGCAAAAAAAGGCAGAGGGGGTGTATTTAGTAAATAGGGGTGTGCAAATAGAAATCAAGCCCACTTGGGCCTTCTAGGATCTTCCAACAGAAGGCGGTGCCTTCTGGTGGAAGCAACCCAGCTCGCCTGTGCGAGCTGAGCTCGCCTGGGCGAGCAGGGCGGCAACCACCTCCCTCTTTTCCCCTATAAATAGGGGGGAGGGTAGAACAAAAATGTTCAACCCTCCTGGTATCTACGAATCACTTAAAATTAGTGAGAAAAATTATTTCCGTGAAGAAAATCCAAGCCGAGGCGCTTCCGAGACGTTTCCGTGGGCGATTTCGCGATGATTTTTCACCGTTCTTCATCGTTCGTTGTTCGTTCTTCACCGTTCTTCAGTCTTCAACCGGTAAGTTGCCGAAATTGAACCTTTCAATTCATTCTATGTACCCTTAGTGGTCCCCACTTGTTTCGCATGCTTTTACTTTTATTTCGTTTACTTTCCGTACCCCCTTTTTGACGTGCTTTAGTCATTTATTTAAGTTATTTTCTCGCCTAATCAAAAATAAAATAAATTTTCACCGATCATTTGAGTTGTAATATCTTTTAATTTCCGTTAGAATAAAATCCGACCGATCTTTCATGCCGTAACCACGTTTAAAACCAAAAAGAGGCAAAATAATAATATAATAATCAAAATATATATCTTTTAATAAAATAATCAAAAAAATCAATCGGACGTTTTTTCTTTGGGATTTTCTTTCTTAATTGAATTGACTAATAACCAAAGTGAAACTAAGGCTAAAATCAATTCATAAATCAAGTTTTTTTCATCACCTAAAAACCATTTTTAAAGGTCCAACGCCTTGAAATGGTCTTTTTCGCTTTTATTGGTTAGACGTGGATTTAAAAAAAAAACCTAAAAACAACACATAGCTTTGTCACCTCTTTCAAAAGGAAAAAAAACAAGAGATCATTAATGGTCCAATGCCTTAATGTTTTCTCTCCTTTCAAAAGAATCGAAAAGTCGTTTAATGGTCCAATGCCTTAAATGACCCTTCCGTTCAATAAAAATATATCTTGCAAAAAAGGATAAAAACAATTTAACCAACGTTTAGTTCTCAAAGAACTACGTAGGTCTAATTTCCTTATCATAATTAAGGAATACGTAGGAGCAAGGAAAACACCCTTGTCAACCACAAAAAGATAAAAAAAATACAAAAAGCATAAAAAGACATAAAAACGTAAAAAGGGAAAATAAAACAAATTGAAGTCATATTTGCACACTTGATTAAAGGATGTCATCCCTTTTGACGGATGCGTGGGGTGCTAATACCTTCCCCGTGCGTAAATACAACTCACGAACCTTTCACACTTAAAGTTCGTAGACCACACCTTTCCGGTTTTTCCGACGTTTTCCTCGAATAAACGTTGGTGGCGACTCCGTGCATTTTCCTTTCTTGGAAGACGCACCCGTGAGCCCTCGCATCGCCCTCCCGCCGAAGGGTAGGTTGCGACAGTTGGCGACTCCACTGGGGACTTTTTTTAGAGAGTTAGGCCTTCTAATCTCGTGCAATATCATGACTTCCTCTTTTGTCAATTTCCTTTTATTTCCCTTACGTTCTTGTATATAACTCTTTGATGCTTTTAGTGTGTTTTTGAAATGTATGCATAAGATAGATATTTAATCATTTGATGCACACAAACACCAACACTATTTATACACACGATGAGTTAAAAAGGGGCCCTATACCCGGGTCCATGGGAACATAAGGAGTGGAGGTGAATCTGTGGTCATGCTAGGTCTCCGACTTGCTTGATAACAGTGAACCCTCATCTAGAGTTTTTCTCTTTGATAAACGTATTGTTGCTAGTAGTCCTTACTGCCGCAATATGTTCTTCGAAGGGGATGATACCTCTAGAGACCATCAAGAGAGATATGACCACCTTGGGAATTATCACTAAAATCCCTTTTAGTTTCCTCCCATATAGGTCCCTAAAATAGGGACACGAAGCAAACACGTTGCGTGCCTTTTAAACACTGCCATGCATATAACCTAAATGTCATGTATGCCTTTGTTGTGTGATTATTTGTGGATATTGCCATACTGTGTACATCCCCGTGTTATGCTTTTGCGCGTCTGCATCATGTCGTCACGCACGCGTTGTATGTTGGTCTCGTCTTTTGTCATGGGAAGCCGGAAGATCCATATCACCTTCTTAACTACACACATGGAGCATTGCACCCCCAAATGTGCAAGTAAGAAGAGATGATTTTCCGGGCTCTCGTGTTCGTAAATGCATTCATATCATGCATCGCATAAGCATCTCTTCATGGCATCATGATGAACTTATCGTTCCTGCATTTGTCTGTTATCATATTCCAGCATCACATTTTGCATGAGAAATTGCATCATCATGCATATGCGTTCAACATACTTTTTGTTCTACAAACTGCATACCTTTTGTTTTCATGTTTGCCCATGCATGATCTTTGCGTTTTCCTCTGCAAAACAAAAACAAAAAAAAAAGAAGCATGAAAAATTATGCTGCATTCTTAGTTGCATATATTCGAGACCATAAGCCAACCATGTTGGGATCATAAACCCGTTTCACTTAAAAACAAAATGATTGAACATGGTACCTAATGCGTGGTTAACTAGGAAATGATGTTTCTTCGGGCATCTCAATCTCATAATTACATTTTCCATGCATAGCATACGCATTCTCGAGTCTTTCATCCCTATGAAATGTTGTTGAAGTATTGGCGATCAGAATTGTCATTCCTTGGGTTATGGGGTTGGACCAAGCTCGTGCTTTTACGAAAAGGTTCATCAAGTCAAGTTGAAGTATGGAAGTAACCATCTTGCAAAAAATTGGGGCAAAAGATGGATTGAGTTACATCGCTGCTTCATCTACTGCCAAACACATTTAGGACTGTTCATATCCTTGTTACTTCTAGTTTCACCTTAACAAAGATGTCATGAACCATGTTGAAAATCTAAATTGATTCAACCCCATGTCTTGCATAAAAATTTGCAATATTGTGCATCATTCGCATACATCCGTTCTTTTCATTGGTTGCATTGCTCATTGCATTCTTTCCTTGAAAAAAAAAAGAACTTAATCATTGTTATCAAAAAGAAAAGAACACGCTTTATGGCGCCATTACCGAACCTGTGCTAGAGCTAGAGTAATGGGTGAAGCAGAGGAGGTGCAAGAGCAGATGAAGGCTGACATGGAGGCCATGAAAGAGAAAATGGCCACAATGATGGAGGCCATGATGAGCATGAAGAAGATAATGGAAGCCAATGCGGTTATAGTTGCCGCTACCCGCGCTGTTGCTAAAGTGAACCCGATGCCCCCATCTGGCCTCAACCAAATGAATCATCCAACCTTAGCTATGGTAGGCAAAGATTTGGGAAGTACGGGCGGCCCCTATTATGTGCAAATTCAAAACAAACACGCCTTCCTGCCATATGGCTGGCCTCCCAACTATACGCCACCCAATGTGGCGTACACTCCCAATGAGAATGTCAATAACTCCACTTCCATACTTATTGAGAGCTAACCACCCCAAACTGATCATGCACATGTCTCTTAAACCGTGGGGGAGACACATGAAATTCCCCACCATAATCTAGCCGACTTCGAGCCTTGCCTCGGATATGCCACTGAAGGGCAAGCAGTTGGTGGTATACCCTTGCAAAACACTTTGGAGGGCCCTCAGTATCACCCGCAACCACACCCCTTGCATTCCACACCGGGTAAAAACCCTCATGCTATGCCAGAAATGGAAGAGTTGGATCAGCTAGAGGAAAGGCTCAGGGACATTGAAGGAGGCGAAGATTATGCCTTTGCTAACCTAGAAGAGTTGTTCCTAGTACCCAATATCATCACCCCTCCCAAGTTCAAGGTGTTGGACTTTGACAAGTACAAGGGGACTACTTGCCCCAAGAACCATCTACAGATGTATTGTCGGGAGGTAGGGGCATACGCAAAAGATGAGAAACTGCTGATACATTTTTCCAAGAAAGTCTTATTGGGACAACTGTCACCTGGTATACTAACTTAGGAACCTTCCTGAGTCCATTCTTGGAAGGACCTAATCGTTGCCTTCGTTAGGCAGTGTCAGTATAATTCTGATATGGCTCCGAATAGGATGCAACTATAGAACATGTGCAAAAGGGGGGCACGGATCTTTCAAAGAATACGCCCAAAGATGGAGAGACCTGACAACTCAAGTGGCCCCTTCAATGATGGAGAAAGAGGTGATCACAATAGTAGTAGACACATTACCAGTGTTTTACTAGGAAAAATGGTTGGGTACGCACCTTCAAGCTTTGCGGATTTGGTCTTCGCCGGGGAAAGGATCGAAGCAGATCTGAAAAGAGGCAAATTTAATCATCCTGCTTGGACGAATGAGAAAACTGGGGCAAATGAAGAGGGTGAGGATGAGGGAGAAACCCATGTTGTGACTGCCATTCCTATACGGCCAATTTCCCACCAACCCAACAATGTCATTACTTAGCCAATAACAACCCTTCTCCTTACCTACCACCCAGTTATCCACAAAGGCCATCCCTAAATCAACCACAAACCCCACCTACCACACAACCAATGCTAAACACCACCTTTAGCACGAACCAAAACACCAACCAAGGAAGGAATCTTGCAGCAAAAAGCCTATAGAATTCACCCTAATTCTGGTGTCCTACGCTGACTTGCTGCTCCCATATCCACTCGATAATTCAATGGTAGCCATAACCCCAACCAAGGTTCCTCAACCTCCATTTCTCTGAGGATACGACTCGAACGCAACATGTGCATATCATGTAGGAATTCCGGGACATTCCATTGAGCACTATATGACCTTGAAGTGTAAGGTGCAAAGTCTAATTGATGCGGGCTGGCTGAAATTTGAGGAGAATCGCTTGTGAATCCTAACGGTTACAAGCGACACCACACATGGGGCGATTTTGAAAGCTGTTGTTAGATGTCTCTAATAACCCATCAGGATTTTCAAGTTTATGCAAACCACAGTTACAATGCTAAATAAAATGGATAAATTTGACATTTTTGTCCCTCATCCTCTAACAAACACATCTTTGCTTATTCAACTTCCACAGGAATGTGAGTGCAAGCCATTGGTCTGTTTGCTCAAGCGACCTGCGCTCCCGAGAGATGACTTCAAAGACCGTTCAATCAGAGATTACTCGTCTTGCACGTTGGTGGGGGTGCCGTAAAACAACGAGTAAAGTTCAAAACAAATAAGTTTCAAAATAAAAGAAAAAAAAAGTATTTGATTGACTGTGTTTTCAAGTAAAAATATAGACATTCATGTGACCTCATTTTATCATTCCTAGAGAAGTGAGTTATCAAGAATAGGAGTCATTTGACTTAATCCATCAACTGAAAAAAAAAATCCTTCAACTATTTCTCGTCCTTGGAAAACTCTTTTCGCAAGAATCAACTGCTTCTTTCATTCTTCCTTGCTACAAGGTTGTGAAAAATAAAACAATGATGGATACCTTACAGCCCTACACTGGGGCAATGAGAGGCACCATGCATAAACCTCAAGCGAACCTAGGGGCAGATTAGAAGTTCTCGCCTAATAGGTTCCCTGCTACAAAGGTCATGACGAAAGACAACGATTGGTACCTCAAAGCCTTACACTGGGGCAATGAGGGGCACCGCACATGAGCCTCAAGCGAGCATAGGGGCAGATCAAAAGTTCTCATCCATCCATGTTTTTAAACAAAAAAAGAGGGGGACAAATCCCAGAATTTCAATGGATTTGATTAAACATCAAACGACTCCATTGTCGTCACTCCCAAATGGTCAAGTGACTAAATCAAACAGAACATACACTGTGAGGGAGTTCCCGGAGAGATTAGCAAAAGATAGGATAAGGTTGCATGAATTATCACCTATTTCAAAAGGACAGTCAATCTATGTTTTCCAAAAAAAAATTAAATCAAAATAAAAATCACAAAATAGGGAAAGAATGTCATGAACATTGTACAACTTTCCATTACGTTGCATTGTTTCATATGAAGTCTGCATTTACCAAATTTCACGACAAAAGGTTGCATGAATCTGCATCCCTAAAAATCATGTTAACTGCATAGATTTCCTACATCTAATGTCTAAATCTTTTGAATTTGGGATGACCGGCCCTCTCAAATGAGTCAATCTCATGCTTTCTCATAAGGGTGGACCCTTGGGTACTAGTACCCTCTCCTTCAGAGGACTACACGTCCTCGCCATCAGAGGGCAGCACGCCCTCACCTTTAGAGGACTGCACGTCCTCACCTTTAGAGGGCTACACGTCCTTACCTTCAGAGGACTACACGTCCTCTCCTTCAGAGGACTACACGTCATCGCCTTCAAAGGGCTACATGCTCTCGCCTTCAGTGGGCTCCACATTCGCACCTTAAGAGAATTTAAGGTCCTCTGCCCTTAATGCTTAATCGAGACTTGCGCTCCCGGTTAAGTGGCCAGTAGTTTCCTTTTATCAGCTCCGGGGCCACCCCCTGATCCTGGAGGAGGACCAACTATGCAAGTACAACCAGAGGAGGAGGCCATCGCGTAGCTACTGTGCATACCGAGGCAAGATTTCACCCGTGCCGCTGCAAAGAGACGAGTGCGGATCATGCGCACCAACATGACCACTCTTACACAAATATGGATGACGTTGCTACTTAGCAACATTCTGCCCAGTGACCGCAATGTCAATCTCCCCCTGCGGAAGTATCAGTTGGTCTGTGTCGTCCCAACATAGATAGGTATGCATTATGTCCAACTGATTTTTGATGCCATCTACTATTTGCAGGGATCGCGCCCACAAGACACCCAGTGGACCCGAAGGAGCCCAACAAGCCCCTAGGGTTTCCAGCTCTGGTTACGGGCCTCTGTCAGTCCTACAGGGTGCCTGTCCCCCCAGCAAGGTCATGCCATCGTGACATAGGTAAGTATACACTTCTCTCAACTGATTTCTGCTGCCATCTATTATTTGCAGGGACCGCGCCCGCAAGACACCCAGTTGACCCGAAGAAGTCCAACAGGGTCTTGGAGTTGCCAGCTCTGATTACAGGCCTCTATCAGCTCTACGAAGTGCATGTCGCCCCCAGCAAGGTCATCAGGCCCCCTACTAATCGAGCTTTCATCAAGAAGTATTGTGCCTCTAGGCAGGCGCAGGGCAAGACACCACAACAGCCTGGGAATGGCCGACAGTGGGCCATAGACGCACCGCCGCCACCTCCATTTCACCTCAACTCATCCACAAAAAGGTTAGAGCGCTGCCTATGACACATGGCCGACCAATAGGCGACCAAGTCCAAAGCCAAAGGTAAGCAAAGTACTAGGTCTGTGACCGACAAGTCGTCAGGCGTCCAGCTCAAGACGTTAAAGAAGCGCTACTAGGAGGCAACCTAGTACCTTTTGAATCTATGCTTGTTATTTGATCACTTTTTATAGTAGGACACACCTAGTTGCTCATGATCCTAGGAATTTAAATAAAACAAGCACAAGCTTGAAAGGTAGCCATACCTCACAATATATATATATATATATATATATATATATATATATATATATATATATATATATATATATATATATATATATATATATATGTATGTTTAGGTAGCAAGATACCTTGGATATGCATGTATATAGCAAAAACACCTCACAAAACATATATATGTATGTTTAGGTAGCAAGATACCTTGGATATGCATTATATAGCAAAAATACCTCACAAAAATATACATATGTTTAGGTAGCAAAATACCTCATGAAACAAAAACAAAAAAACAAAAAAACAAAAAAACAAAAACAACAACAAAAACAAAAACAAAAACAAACAAGAACAAAAATATATCTTTCGGCTGAAAAGCCAACATGCTTTTGAAAAGAGATAACTTCCAGTTTTTCTTTGAAAAGATTCACTGATCATAACCAGTTTTTGAAAAAAAATGTGTATACACCTGAAGGATGAATGCAGTGAAAATTTTCCTGAACCCCCAAAATAGACTCGGGTGAATGCATGAATTGATAAAAGAACATATTTTGGAAACATTGGGTTGACTTAAATAGAGAAAATGAATCATGAGCCCTAGCATCACATGACCATAAAAACTTGATGCTTGAGTGTCCACATAGGTGCATGCATGACTAGTTTTGCATAAAATTTCCTAATCATCATTGTTGCATGTGTATCATGGAAATAATGTGGGACATCCCCTTTATCCCCGAACCGTTGGCCAAACCCTGACAGATATCATGTCCAGCCGTTCTACAAGCCTTGAGCCAAAATCTCAACTTACCATAAACCTTGACCCAGGGTGGCAATGTCAATCCTTGCCTTCGAAAGAAAACAAAACAAGAAAATTCCCAATCAAAAAGTGGGAGAAAGCAAAAAAGAAAGAAAATTCCCAATCAAAAGAGTGGGAGAAAGCAAAAAAAAAAAGAAAGAAAGAAAATTTCCAATCAAAAGAGCGGGAGAAAGCAAAAAAGGAAAGAAAGTTCCTAATCAAAGAGTGAGAGAAAGCAAAAAAAAAAAAAGGAAAGAAAATTCCTAATCAAAGATTGGAAGAAAACAGAAGAAATATGCAGAATTGTCACCAAGTAAACAAAAAAAAGAAGAAAGGAAACCACGACCTAAAGTGGTCTTTTCCCTTTGATTGCCAACCAAAATCCTGTGCGTCGGTGGCTTGTTCACCTCACACTAAACAAAAACAGAAAAGGAAAAGGCCAAGAATACTCAAAACCAAATTTCCCAAAGAAACAAACTATTCCTAAGAAAAAGTCCTATTGATCCATGATCACGCATTTAATCTTTGATTTGATAGGAAATAATTTGCAAAATCAAGTCATGACATATTTATGGTTCGGAATTAGGATGAAACACTTACCCGTATGAGATTGATACATTTTGAGTGATTTCCTTCTATTTTTGTTGGACCCAGTGTTTTCTCTAAATGGTCATTTAGAAGCAAAATGTTAACATCCAAAATCTCATTTATGGTTATGAGAAAATTTCATCAGCATACTCTCCTTCCCCGGTAGACACATTGTTCTTTTCATCCGAAAAGCATATGTTGCTCTAATTAGTTGGAAGTTTTGTCTCTTTACTAAAGCATGTTCGCATTTTTAGTGAAGAAAACACCGAGACTATTTTAGTCTCACAGTTATCCAGAACTACGTAGGTCTGAGTTCCTCATTGAGGATACATAGGAGCAAGAGCCTCACTTTTGTCGGCCGCCCCAAAATCTCTGTCATACTGGCCCTGAGGTCATGTGACATGCGAAGACAAATTATGGTCATTCCGCACACCTTTTCGCCATCTGGAGACGATCGTGTCCGATGGCACGCAGAGACAAATTATGATTATTTTGCGCCTTTTGTCATCCAGAGGCGGCGAGCCCGATGACATGCGGAGACAAATTATGGTCATTCTGCACACCTTTTCGCCATCCGGAGACGATCGTGTCCGATGGCACGCAGAGACAAATTATGGTCATTCTGCGCCTTTTGTCATCCAGAGGTAGTAAGCCCGATGACATGCGGAGACAAATTATGGTCATTCCGTACACCTTTTCGCCATTCGGAGACAATCGTGTCTGATGGCACGCAGAGACAAATTATGGTCATTCTGCGCCCTTTTGTCATCCAGAGGCGGCGAGCCTGATGACATGCGGAGACAAATTATGGTCATTCCGCACACCTTTTCGCCATTCAGAGACAATCGTGTCCGATGGAACACAGAGACAAATTATGGTCCTTCTGCGCCCTTTTGTCATCCAGAGGCGGCGAGCCCAATGACATGCGGAGACAAATTATGGTCATTCCGCATACCTTTTGCCATCCAGATGCGATCATGTCCGATGGCACGCAGATACAAATTATGGTCATTCTGCGCCTTGTGTCAACCGAGAGGAACGAATTCGGCAGTATTAGGATGATGTTGGTCATTCGGTGCTGATCATTTTCAAAATTTTTGCAGGTTCCGCTGGCGGGGAGATTGACCGGCCAAATGGTGTTCAGCTCGAACGAAATTAATGTCTTATCTTTACTTCCCTTTTATCTCCAATAAAAGACAAGTAAAGAGGGGCAACTGTCATACCCTAATTTTATCCGGGGATCATCTGTTTGTTGGGATTCGACCCTCGCTTGACCACTTCGAGGTACTTGACACCCATCGTTAGGCAATCCGTGAAGTTTTGCGACATGTCGGGAGTTGAAAGGAAGTGTTAATGTGCAATCCGTAAAGTTCCGTAATATTCCGGAAGCCAAAGAAAGGATAATTGCATAATCTGTAAGGTTTCGTGACATTACACAAAGAAAACAAGTATCGTTACGTAATTCGTAAAGTTTTGTAATGTTACGGAAAAAGAATCAGCAAAAAAGGCAGAGGGGTGTATTTAGTAAACAGTGGTGTGCAAATAGCAATCAGGCCTTGGGCCTTCCAGGATCTTCCAACAGAAGGTGGTGCCTTCTGGTGGAAGCAACCCAGC
Organism: Glycine max; assembly: GCF_000004515.6. NCBI lineage: Eukaryota > Viridiplantae > Streptophyta > Magnoliopsida > Fabales > Fabaceae > Glycine > Glycine max. The sequence goes on from NC_038254.2 coordinate 21,824,278, forward strand.
TCGCTTGTGCGAGCTGGGCGGCAACCACCTCCCTCTTTTCCCCTATAAATAGGGGGAGGAGGGCAGAACAAAAATGTTCAACCCTCCTGGTATCTGAGAATCACTTAAAATAGTGAGAAAAATTGTTTCCGTGATGAAAATCCAAGCCGAGGCGCTTCCGAGACGTTTCCGTGGGCGATTTCGCGATGATTTTTCAGCGTTCTTCGTTCGTTCTTCGGTCTTCAGCCGATAAGTTCCCGAAATCAAACCTTTCAATTCATTCTATGTACCCTTAGTGGTCCCCACTTGCTTCGCATGCTTTTACTTTTATTTCATTTACTTTCCGTACCCCCTTTTTGACGTGCTTTAGTCATTTATTTAAGTCATTTTTTCGCCTAATCAAAAATAAAATAAATTTCCACCGATCATTTGAGTTGTAATATCTTTTAATTACCGTTAGAATAAAATCCGACCGATCTTTCATGTCGTAATCACGTTTAAAACCAAAAAGAGGAAAAATAATAATATAATAATCAAAAAATATATCTTTTAATAAAATAATCAAAAAAATCAATCGGACGTTTTTTCTTTGGGATTTTCTTTCTTAATTGAATTGACTAATAACCAAAGTGAAACTAAGGCTAAAATCAATTCATAAACCAAGTTTTTTTCATCACTTAAAAACCATTTTTAAAGGTCCAACGCCTTGAAATGGTCTTTTTCGCTTTTATTGGTTAGACGTGGATTTTAAAAAAAAACCTAAAAACAACACATAGCTTTGTCTCCTCTTTCAAAAGGAAAACAAACAAGAGACCATTAATGGTCCAATGCCTTAATGTTTTCTCTCCTTTCAAAAGAATCGAAAGGTCGTTTAATGGTCCAGCGCCTTAAATGACCCTTCTGTTCAATAAAAATATATCTTGCAAAAAAGGATAAAAACAATTTAACCAACGTTTAGTTCTCAAAGAACTACGTAGGTCTGATTTCCTTATCACAATTGAGGAATACGTAGGAGCTAGGGAAACACCCTTGTCAACCACAAAAAGATAAAAAATACAAAAAGCATAAAAAGACATAAAAATGTAAAAAGGGAAAATAAAACAAATTGAAGTCATATTTGCAGACTTGATTAAAGGCTGCCGTCCCTTGTGACGGACGCGTGGGGTGCTAATACCTTCCCCATGTGTAAATACAACTCTCGAACCTTTCACACTTAAAGTTCGTAGACCACACCTTTCTGGTTTTTCCGACGTTTTCCTCGAATAAACGTTGGTGGCAACTCCGCGCATTTTCCTTTCTTGGAAGACGCACCCGTGAGCCCTCACGTCGCCCTCCCGCTGAAGGGTAGGTTGCGACACTTCCTTTTCTTGTTGGCTTGCTTGGCATAGCTTTCATTCTGCTTTGGAATTTGCACGTTCACTTGGTCATACAATCTTTTCACATACTCAACTTTGGCCTGTGCATCCTTATGGTGAGTCTCTTGGGGCTTGCTGTTGTCAGTTGGCCTGTTAGGCAATGACGCTTTTGGAAGGAGATCAACTTGATGTTCTATGCTTCTTGAAGGTGGCATTCCATGAGGAATCTCCTTGGGAAAGATATCTTTAAATTCCTGTAATAAGGGTTGAACACTAGGAGAAACATAAATAGTTAACTTATTAGAATTATCACTCTCTCTCTCTTGTGTATCACTCTATCTCTCAAGTGTATCACTCTTCCTTTTTCTATTCCTCTGTGGTGCCTCACTATTGTCTCTCTCTTGTTCTCTCTTTTCTCTCCTTCTGATTTGGTCATCACACACTTCTCTGAGGGATAGAGGTTTATGAATAATTTTCTGGTCATGGTGCTGGAAAGAAATCTTGTTGGTGAAGCCATCATGCACTACTTTGGTGTCCTCTTCAATGTTGGCCCTCACTAGTGCCATCTCCATCTCCTTGTCCTCATCAATCAAACTTCCCTAGGATAACCTCTGGAGTTTCTGTCGCATGGTTCTACTGTAGCTAGTTGGAACATACCTCTTTCGCATAACCCTTCACATCTCAATCCATGTATCTATCTCCCGCCCTTCTTCTCTTTTCATCTCTCTTTGATTTTTCTTCCACCAAACAAGGGCATAGTCTGAGAATGTAGTTGCTGCTAACTTCACCTTCTGCTCTTCCGGATAATCATTGTAGGAGAATGCATGCTGAATCTTCATCTCCCAGGTAAGGTAGGCGTCTGGGTCACTCCTGCCTTTAAAAGAGGATGCATTGAGTTTTACTCCCTCAATTCTGTCTTGCCCCTCTATTCGATTTGATCCATCATTGACCCTTCTGTTGCCACCATAAGGTCTCCCAGCATTTGGATTCATTTGGTGCTCTAGTCCTTCTATTCGCCTGTAGAGCTCTTCATTGTTACATTTCAACAAACGTTGCATTTGTGTAGTCATCGGGTCCAGTAATAAACGCTGAAATCCGTCCAATTGATGATATACACCACCATTGTCACCAGCTCCTGCCATGATTAAGGAACAAAGAATTTTGTAGTAAATTAAAAAAAGATTCAGGACCTCACCACACTCTAGTCACGTGTTTCTCTCTTTGATGGTAGTTCACTCGTGTTTAATGCTCTCAATATAGGCTTTTCTGTAATGTATTCCCTCTTCCTTTTTACCACTCATGTTCCCTCTTAAGTTCCTGGATGGACCAAATTAGACACACAAGGTAATATAAAATAAAAGGAAAGACAATATAATTATCACTGACTGAGTAACGAATTTGATTTGGGATAACAACTTGGACTTGATTTGGATAGCAGATTGAATTTGATTTGGATAAAAGATTAGATTTGATTTGGATAATATATTAAATTTGATTTGGATAACATATTAGATTGGATTTGGATAACAAATTAGATTTAATTTGGAGAACAAATATTATAACAAATAAGATAACAGATAGGATAACAGATAAGATAACAGATATGACCAATAAACTTCAAATGCTCATAACTTTTGTTACGGTTGTCCGTTTGAGGCCCACTATATATCAAAATGCTCAGAATTCAAAGGAGAATCCAGATAAGGGAATTTGGTACACGATTTTCTGCCAAAAAATCCTCTAACTACCTCAATTTCGTGTTCAAAGATCAAACACCCATTTTCTTTCTTTTTTTTCTCTTTTTTTTTTAATTTCTGCAACTTCTTTTTTTACTTGAAACAGAACTCAAACATATTTTTTTTTTACACAAAGTCTAAAAGACACAAGAACAAGAACAAAAAACGTGACAAGAACAAGAACAAGAATGAAACAAAGACACAAACAAGAACGCAACAAGACGCAAACAAGAAAACAAATAACAGAACAAGGACAAAACACGAACTTGGACAATTACAAAGAAAAATAATAGGATAGGATAGAACCTGTATCAAGAGCCGAAGCTCTGATACCAGATGATGTGAACCTTACAGGGTGGAACGTTTGATACAGGCTACGTTTGATACGGTGAAGGAAGATAAGTCAGGGTAGACGCCACAAGGATTACCTTGATAAGTCTGAGATTGGTTCAACAAGGAACCCAGAGAGAAGCTCTCACCAAATTTAATGAAAATGTCAAAATTTCTTTATTGAAAACAGAAACCAATACTTATAGTGTATTCTGAACAAAAAGATAAAAATAGACATGGGTCTTCTAAACAGTTTGGGCCAAAATTACAATAAATAAAAATTATAACTAAAAAACATATTTAACTTGGGCCTTCAAATTAGTTTGGGCCTTCAGCAACAATTAATAGTCTTGATAGTGTCTCTGCCTTTGGGCCTTCATCCTTCTCCACTCGGGGGCTTTGTCCTTCTCCACTTGGGCCTTTGTCCTTCTCCACTTGGGCCTTTAGCCTGTATTTGGCCAGTTTCAGGATTCTCATCACAAGCCCTTCCTTGTCATTTTGCAGCAACTCCTTCAAATCGTCTTCTTTGTTCCCAGATAGTAATGCCAAATTATTTCCCATGGGTCTTACGTGAATAGAAAAGAACCCATTTAAAAAGAACACTTCCCGGATAGCGATCATGGAGGCATCCTTAACCAATATACCAACAAAGCATTTATTCAACCAGTTCACAATGGTATGTTTAATTCTTACTTCCACCCTTTTTATTAGATCACCACTTTTTCGCCTTTGGTTTTTTGCTACCCATACTTGGTTGGATGCCTTTGCCACCTAAGTGTATGAAACCCCTTCCTTCCTATACCTAGTTTTGTTTGGTGGGGAAATGATCGTTAGATTTCTACCTTTTTGCTACTGGTTGGCTCGCCTTACATATTTGTTATACTAGGGTCAGTTTACAATCATCCCCATCTCTCCTATGCATATGCTATTCAGGTACTTCTCCATCTTCCCTTTACCCTTAACACCCCAGAATTGCACGAAACCGTATTGTTGGCCACTTTTGTTGTGTCATGGGAAGATGACCACATCATTCACTCTCTTTCATCATTGGAAAACACTCTAAAGGTTATTGACAATAGAGTTCTCTAGAAAATGGGTAAAGAATGTCCTAGATGACCTTTTTCCCCTCCATCCCGATATTCTCTCTCGCCCTTTCATCTCATTGTTCATTACTTGAGTCAGGTGTGTGTCTTAATAGCAATAGAACCATGTACCTATGTTATTAATATGTTGATGTCTTAATTTCCTTCTCAACTAATTTTAATATTATAACAAAAAAATATGTAAAGAACATAATGCAACAAACAAAATTTTAGTAAAGTGAAAATTTATTATGCATACATGGTGAGGCAACACAAGTAAGAATCAGGTTTTTTGGAGAATTTGAGTGATACAAAGAGGCATTGGTTGTATACACGGAGAGATCTATTTCCAAATCAAAAGAATATGAGAAAAAAAACATTAAAGAACCAGTGGGTAATTTTAGAATTAGAAAAAAAAATAAGGAAATGGCCAAGGCCCCCACACCAAGCAACAAAGATCCATCCCAACTCATCAATAATTTCTTTATTGATGCCCCAAAAAGCCATTGGTAATACAATAGGCTAAGCCACTATAACTTGAAGGTGATGTAGTATGTTTCGTTGTCAATAATTTGACCGTTGATAATATCGAAGAAAAAGTTGTTCATAACTTATCAGTAAACTTACATTTGTGAAAGAAAATGTATAAACAATTGCAGTGGGTCAAGCCATCTATATCATAGTAGGTTTACCTATTGTAATAAATCCACTATAATATCATTTATAAAATATCACAAATCACACTAGAAGTGAGGTTGAATAGTGTGTTACTCAAAATATAAAATCTTTTCGAATTGGAAGATGTTATAATAAACTAGTTTGTAAAACCCTCATCCAATGACAAAAGATGGATTATCATTTAGTGAGTTGAAAAACTTATCTTTCAGTGAAAAACCTTGTGTTCAAAGTGTGACAGTTATGGACAATTAAATATTGTAATAAGCTAATGAAGAACAGTAAATACTTAGTTTTATATTGATTCACTCAACCTGAGATACATCCAATTCTCTTTTACCAACCAGTAAAGGGTTCCACTAATCAACCTTGATTACAACAAGTATTTTTTCTTGCCACTTCTAGCATACAATTATTCTCCAGGCCACTCCTAGCACACCCCTTAAACTCCCCCTAAATCTAAGAACACCTAACTATTATTTTTTCACTAAGCCATTCCTGGCTTTCACAAACAATAGTTTGAAATAGAATCAAAGATTATTTTACAACACTAAAAGAGTGGATTTTCAATAAGGTTCTTATCTCTCACTAATACTTTGTATATACAAAGGATCGACTCTCTTAGACTCAATGTGTTTCTCAATAGTTGTTCTTCTTTTCTCTTGTTTTTTAAGTCACGGATCTTTTACTTTCTATGTACGTTGGTTAAATTTCTTCAATATTTGATGTTGCATTTATAGGTAAAGAGATGCTTATAATTATGAAGAGTATCTTGGGAATTGAATGATATGTCCATTGTGCATATTGATCCTTGTTTCTTGAATAAAGCGGAGGTTATGCATTTCTGTCTGATATGATTAGGACTTTTCATTCGTGTCATTCATAACTCAATATGACCGTTAATCGAATAAAAGCAAACAAAGGATAATTTCACAAATGTCTTCCTTTTTAAAACTGAATCATATAAAATGGAATAAAATGATAATGCAAATAAATGTTTGTTCCATTCGCTATTTGGATGCATTGGACGAGTGCTTCGTGCTTCCAATAGACAAGTTTCCATTCCTAGATAGATCTCTTCTAGTGTGGTTTCTAGTCATCAAACATGTTGGTTTACATGCAACAAAGTGGTCAACTTAAATTTATATCTTTGTTTTCATCAAAATCGTAAGAGATGTCTGAGTCATCCAGTGATGGATCGTCCGGTGCTAATAGTTTAGCCTTTTATAATGATTTATTTATTTATTTAATTATTTATGAATTATCAATACCTAGACATGTTAATTATTTTAAAAACATAATTTAAATCAATACTTGTTTATACATAAAATCAATCCATAACATAAATATTTTACTTTCATAGCTTAAATCATTTGAAACACAATATAATTCATATTACCACGAGTGAAACATCAAATAGAAATGGAAACACACATGACATAAACATTCATAGAAGTACTACTAAGTCATAATACAAATCCAAAGAAGTGTTACTACACACACACACACACACACACACACACACAAGACAAGGTAGCCAAGAGCTAGTTTAATACACACCCTCACTCAAGGTGTGCCAACATTGGAAAATAACAAATTCCAGTACATAATAATTTGTTGGCTTTGAGTTGTTGTGAAAATAAGAAATGATATTTTGATTGAACATGTTAGGAGAGTGTATGTGGGAAGAATTAGAGTTCTTGATGAAAGTGTGTGATAGTCTTGCTTAAGAAAGACAGGCAAAATGTGAGAATTGAACTCACAGGCACCGCTTAAGCTGCTATTGGCACTATTAAGTTAGGCTCTTAAGTTGGCCCATTTTGCACACTTAAGCATGCCTTTTTTCTTAAGCACATGTTGTTTTGTGCTAGCTCAGGTCAACAGTTAAGGCCAAGCTTAAGCTAGTTATTCATGGTTTTCCTTGTGTGATCCAAATGAGAGTTTTGGCTTTATTCACATTCATATGAGAATTTTTGTGTTTTGATGGTAAGAATTCATAGGTTCATTGCTAGAAGTAGACAATCCATCACTAGACGATCCATTCACCTCTTAGTTTTGATGAAAACAAAGATATAACTTATGATCACTATTGGTTTAAATATAAGTGAACAAGAGCTATCAGTTGAAGCAAACGTGTCAACATATTTCTATTCTTAGGGAGCTTCATGATCATCCACTCTCATTCACCAGAACCTATTTACATACTAAATCATATCCTACATTCAATGGACCTCAAACACTCAGATGAATTTTTTATGTTATTATTAAGTGTGATCCACTAATTCTGTTTCAAAAAATAGAACTAAGTATAAATAAAATGTTTTGTGGAACAATACTATCTTTCCTTTTATAAATGGATAATATTTGAATTTAGAATGAAGAGAAGATTTGGAAAGAATAGAATCAAAATCATTCTCATTGAGGAGAACGTGTTTCACATGCCAATGACCACACTAGTCTCATCTCTCTCCAGGTGGAACTAGAGGATCAAGATTGGCAATGGCCAGAATTTGAACGCACAAGATCCCATAATGACTCAATCATCCTTCTCCTATAAATGGTGCATCAAAGCTTCACTCATGTCTAACAAACAACATTCACACATTGAGAAAGAGCAAGAAGGAAATCAAGAGAAATACTATTGAGTGAAACACAATGCTAAAATAGTTTATTCTTTGCTTAGTAATATTGTTGTGTTGATTTATATTTCATAGTAAATGCACTCTTTGAGTAATAGAATTTGTGATTCTTCAAACTGTTTGTTTGTGAAAACCAGGAATGACTAAGTGACAAAACAATACTTGGGTGTTCTTAGATTTAGGGAGAGTCTAATGGTTGTACTAGTAATGGTCTAGAAAATACTTTTAAAGATAGGAGTGGCAGATCGAAATACTTGTTTTATCAATCCTTGATTAGTGGAATCCTTTACTGATTTGTAAAGGAGAACTGAACGTAGCTCAGGTTGAGTGAACCAATATAAAGCAATTCTTTACACTACTCTCTTTGAGCTTCTTTGAGTATTATTTATAGTTTATCATTGACAACATGTTGCACTTAAGTTTTATATTGAATTGCTTGTGAAGTCACTATTTATCAATCACTAGATGACAGTCCATTAGACCTTTGTGAAAACTTAAGTCTTGTCCCTGGAGAATATTTCTTTATTATTGGACGATAAGTGTAACAGCCGTAACTTTAATAAGTAAATAATAAAATAATAAATTAATACATAAATAAATAAGAAAAAATAAAATAAAAATTATTAGGTCATAAATTCCCACTATATAAGCCAAATGTTAACCTAGAGCAGCTTTTTGGAAAACACATTTTGTTCCTTTCCTCTTTTCTGACGCACAAGAACCCTAACAGAGCAATCAGGGGAGGAGCTCTAGAGAGCACCAGAGACGCCACCATTGCTAACAGAGAACATTTAAGCGACTACCTCGAGGTAAGGGATGAGTTACTCACGCTTGGGGATTAGAATGAACATGTGTAGGGATCCCTAGAGGATCAATTTTTGGGTTATTTTGGGGTGTTTATGAATTTAATTATGTTTTCATGTTTAATCACGGATTGAGTGTGTTTGATGAACCAATTGGTGTTCTGTTGCGAGTTTGTTGTAGAATTGATGTGTTCTGTTGCGAGTTTGTTGTAGGATTGATGTGCTTCTGTGTTAGGTGTGTACCTTAGGAATTAAAATTCTTTATAATTAGCATAAAAATTGTGTGGTGGTGATTTTGTTTATACCAGATATGTTGGCCTTTCAATCTTGTTCCTATGCTAATGTATATTGTGTCCAGATAATTATTTTTACACCGCAGTGTATACGTGTACATATATATTGATACTGTTTTTTTTACAAACTGTATATTTTATTTCACGTGGGTGATTTCTTGTCATGAAATTCATAGGTGTAGGGATTGTTGGATAATTGAATTGGCTAAAATCATTTAAAGAAATTAACTAAAGTTGTATTCACATTGTAATTAGGCATTTTCTTGATGTTGGCAACTTAGTTGAAATATATTTAAAATATAGGTATACATGTTGTTCATAGGAATCAATATGAGTATATATTTTATTGTTATATATAATTTGTATTTACTTAATAATATATTTGATATTATTGTGATTACTTTATATTAATATATATTTAATACTTTTTATATGTTATATATAATATGTACGTTTACGTTTACGTTAATATATATTTTGTTATATATTTTGAATATAATATACTTATATATATATTTTACGTGTATTTTATAGTTACTTGTTTATAAGCCTTGAAGTTAAATATTGTATGTTATTATTATTATGATACATTGTTATCTAATTGTTGAGTATATTTTGTAATTAGTTAGAGTGTGAAATGTTAAACTGTAGACATGAAACATGGTTGTGAATGAGTGTGTGATTGATATTTGTAGTGATATTACTTGTCATGTGAGTTATGAGTTATACAGTAACCCGACCAGTGTGTACCTTGAGAGAACTTTTATGCGCAGTGTTAAAGAAAATTGTAGGATTCCTAGTTAGGATCCTGAAGGGTTAAACTATAGCGCAATTTGTTAAATATGTTTGAAATATAAGAGTAAGGTCGTGGGTATGATATAACTCATAAACAGTGTCTGCGTGCAAATAAAAAAAATATTTTAGGGGTTGGACCTGAATCAGGAAGGTGAGGCCCAAACGGATTCTTCGGAGTCTAGGCCTTGGGGGTAAAGATACTCGGTTTGAGTGCTCCTTTAAGCCCATGTTGATCCCATGTGGTTGGGGCATTCTCGCAAAACAGAGTAACCCTGACTGGTCACCTTATGATGTTACTTAGTGAGAGTGGCCGAGTATACCCATTGTGTGGTGTGCTTTGTCATGTACTCCTAAGCGCCCCAGTGTTGTTTTTCACTGACATGGTACCACATTGCATATAGGCTTGAGTCTTAGTATAATTGTTGCATAACGCTTGTGTTTGAATTTCATTGAGTTAACAATCGTGGTTGATGTTATTTTATGGAGTGTGTAAACTTGAATGGGTGTGAATAATGTGAGCGATTTTGCGCAGTAATGTTATTTATATAAATTCAGCTTTAAGTATTATATGTTTCACATGCTCTAATGTTTTATTATATACGAATGTGATAACTCACTCCCGGTGTGTGTTTGTGTTTGGGCTGATTGTCACTTTGTTTCAGGTGAGCCTTCATATGATGAGTCACATGCTAGAGATGGAGAGACTTAGTCTGTGATAGGGATTATGATTTACTGAATGATATAATTGTGTTATACTTTTCTACTTTAGTTTCTTTTTATTATTTATTTAGAGTGGACGGCCTTGTTTTCAGCCGGGATAATCTTATCTTTTATAAAAAAAAAATATTCTATTATGTTTTCACTAAGTGGATGTGAACCTTTATCCTTTTGAATTGATTAAATTAAATGTGTTTAAAAAGAAAAATTATTAATTAATTTTGCATGTTTTTTTCCTTCTTTTATTATTATGTGTTTATAATCTTTTAATTAAATTTTGTATGATTTATTTAATTAGTTAGTTATAATTGTAAGGGTAGAGGGTGTCACAATAAGATTAAGAACTTGTTTTATTGCAAAATCATTTCCATTGCAAGAAAATTTATAAGTTTATCTAACACACTACTTAACTCCTCGCCACCCCCTTTCTAGTGTGATTTATTGTATTTGCATCAAGGCTTGACCTCTGGGGTTGAGTATTTTAACGAATGCAAAGGAAGATCCTGATAAACGAAAGATATGGAAGAAGGGTACTCCACCAACAAGCCTCCACTATTCAAAGGAAAAAAGTATGACTACTGGAAAAAACATATGATAGCTCGTTTTGAGTCTATTCATATTGACCTCTAGGATTTAGTGGAGAACAAAAACTGCATTCCACTTGATGAACAACTAAATGAAGTGCTCAGCAGCTTAAAAGCAAATATTCCTACTAAACTCCAAAGCCTGCAATGTTCTATTATGTGCCCTCTCAGAAGAGGAGTATACCAAAGTCCACGGCTTCAGAAGTGTAAAGTAGATATGGGACACATTAGCCATAACATATGAAGGGTCGAAATAGATAAAAGATAACAAGCTCAACTTGTTAACACGTATGTATGAATTGTTTACTATGGAGGAAGACAAAAACATACAAGGTATGTTTGAATACTTCCAAACCATACTAAACAAATTGCAATCTCTTGGTAAAAATTATGATAACTATGATAAAATCAACAAAATCTTGAGAAGTCTATCCAGAAAGTGGAGATCTCAAGTTACAACTTTAAGTCATAGAATTTGTGATTCTTCAACCTGTTTGTTTGTGACAACTAGGAGTATCTTAGTGATAAAACAATATTTAGGCATTCTTAGATTTAGGGAGAGTGTAAGGGTTGTGCTGGCCTAAAAAATACTTGTAAAGCCAAGAGTGGTAGGTCAAAATAATTATTGTAATCAATCCTTGAGTAAAACCCTTTACTGATTTGTAAAAGAGAATTGAACGTAGCTCAAGTTGAGAGAACCAATATAAACCAAGTTTTTCTACTACTCTCTTTGAGCTTCTTTGAGTATTCTTTATAGTTTATTATTGACACAACGTTGCACTCAAGTTTTATATTCAGTTGTTTTTCAAGTCATGGTTTTATCAATCATTGGACGACAGCCAACAAGACCTTTATGAAAACTTAAGTTCTATCATTGGAAAATAGTTATTTATTACTGGACAACAAGATTAAGAACTTGTTTTATTGCAAAATCTTCTCCATTTTGATAAATTTTATAAGTTTTTCTAACACTATTCAATCCCCTTTTCTAGTGTGATTTATTGTATTTCATAAATGTCTTTGTTATTGAAATACTGAGGGGCATATGAATGATGAATTAATAAGATGGACATTATATGAATTGATAGAGTATGTTATTCATACAAGGCATGACATATGGATACCCACGTAAGTTGAGGGTGCTTGATAAGCTCTCAACCTAGTTGTCACAACCTACCCTACAATGGGAGTGCAAGCGAAAAGCCAAAGGAGCATCTTCTAAAAAAGAAAGCGTGCGAGAGTCGCCACCAACGTTTATTCGAGGAAAAATGTTAGAAAAACCAAAAAGAGGTCTGGGAATTTAAAAAATAAGGGCTCAAGAGTTGTTTACGCATGGGGAAGGTATTAGCACCCCACGCGCCCGCCACAAGGGACGACAGCCTTTAATCGAGTGTGCGTAACGTGACTTCAAAAATTATGTATTTCCCTTTTTATATTTCTTTATTATTTATATTTTTTGGGGTCGACAAGGGTGTTGCCCTTGCTCCTACGTATCCTTAGGTGTGATAAGTAATTCATACCTACGTAGTTCTTTAAGTTTGAATGTTTGTGTGTTAAATTGATTTTATGTTTTTGAAAGATTTATTTTAATTGTGAACAAAGAGTTGTTTAAGGCGTTAGACCTTGAAATGATGTTTTAAATTTTGAAAAGCAGAGAGAATCATTAAGGTTTTGGACCTTGAAACGATCTCAAGTGATATTTGATTAAATGAAGTTTAGTTATGAGTTGGTTTTATCTTGGTTTTGTTTATTAACTTTCAATCTTTTTAAAGACAACTTTATTGCACTAGTGATATGTTAAGATTGAACTTTACAAAGAAAAAGAGATTTCCGATGATAGATGGAGAATATGAATGTGCACATAATAACAAGGGGGACCCCTAAGAGAACATAGATCACATTCAATCCCTAAAAATAAAACTAATCGACTGGTGCGAAGAACACCAAACAAGAAACGACATAGGGATGATCACAGTCGCGATTCGATAGCATCTCAGCTTCATTTCCTCTTTTTTCTTCTTCTTCTTTCTCAATTCTCACAATTCCCCCAAGTACTAAACCTTGGACCCTTTAAAACCCCCCTAGGATGCCTATTTATAGGCAAAAGGCCACTTTGGGGCGGTTCCAGCTTGCCCAGGCGAGCTGAACCTTAGCCTTGAAGTAACTAGCTCGCCTGGGCAAGCTGGAGCTCGCCCAGGCGAGCTAATTTCTTAACCATGAAGTTATTTGATGGCTCAGGCGAGCCAAATGCTAGCCTAGGCGAGCTAGGGTCCAGAAAAACCCAAAAAATACCTTTTTTCCTCCTTCCTTGGTATCCTTTTGTATTCTTGATCAAAACACTAAGTGATCCTTTGCTTTGTGTGGTAACTGGCGTCGAACACCACAATTCGGCTAGCGAGAATCAAAACATCAGTGAATGATAGTCCCCGGATGAAATTAGGGTCTGACACTAATGTTGGGGGTTTCGTGATGGCTAACGTGAATGAACTTATAAAATACATAAATGAGTGGGTGAATCCATGTAAGGTCTTGCAAATCTTACAAAGGTGAGTCAGTACCCATACTTGTCTATTTCTAATACAACCACACTTCCTCCATATGATCAATTATAGGTTTTTCTGTAATGGTCAAAGAGTAGGACTATGATATGGGATATATCTATGTTGATTTCCCAAAGGAGAAAATCTTCTAGGGACTCAAGTCTGCATGACATTTCATGATGTATTAGCATATAAAATCAAAGTATGATTTGGGATTGTTTTATTGAATGATATTGAAATTGATTGGTTTGTGATTGATTAAATAAAATTTTCTTTTAAGCTAATTCATCATATCCTTATTTCTTTTATATATAAGTTTACCTGGTGTTATCAAACTCGGCCCAGATTAACTTGTCTACTCGATTGACCCAAAAATCGGACAACACATCACCCCATCAGTCAAAGCCATAAGTTCAATCGGTTATATATGCGATGTAGCTCCTTATGAAACTTATAGGCCTTGGATCTTCTTCATCAATGGAGTCTTTTGCTTATTGCAGTTTGGTGGCAGCAAAATGAAGAAGGAGAAAGATGATTGGAGACACTACTTCAAGGAGAAGATGAGTCTAGAAGAAGCTCACCACCATAGGAAGCCATGGATAAGAGCTTGAAGGTAGGAGAAGATGAGTAGAAGGAGAGGGAGAGAAGGGGCATGAAATTTTGTGCCTCAAATGAGGTCTGAACTTTGAAGTTTAATTCTCAAATGATCAAAGTTGAGAAAAATGCACACACAGGGCCTCTATTTATAGCCTAAGTGCACACAAAATTGGAGGGAAATTTGAATTTTCTATTCAAATTTCACTTGAATTTGAAATTGAATTTGTGGAGCCAAAATTTCACTAACTATGATTAGTGAATTTTAGCTATGGTTCAGCCCACTAATCCAAGATCAAGTCCAAGATTCTCCACTAAGTGTGCTTAGGTGTCATGAGGCACGTAAAGCATGAAGGACATGCACAAAGTGTGACTATATGATGTGGCAATGGGGTGTAGCAAGCAAATGCTCACCTCCCCCTCTAAAATTTAATTGGATTGGGCTTCTCCCAATTCAATTAAATTTATTTCCAACCACACACATCAAATATTCACTTAATGCATGTGAAATTACAAACTACCCCTAATATAAAAACTAGTCTAGGTGCCCTAAAATATAAGGGCTGAAAAATCCTACATTTCTAGGATACCTTACCTATATTATGGAGCCCTAAATACAAGACCAAAAAATAATGAAATCTTAATCTAATATGTACAAAGATAAGCGGGCTCATACTTAGTCCATAGGTCCGAAATCTACCTTAAGGCTCATGAGAACCCTAGGGTCTTCTCTTGCATCTCTGACCCAATCTTTTTGGAGTCTTCTATCCAATGTCATTGCGGGGTAGGATTGCATCAATATGTCTTTGAACAGATGAAAATTAGTTTAACTTGGGCAAGTTTCACAAAAACTGGTGACTCGGATCATTAGGACTAATCGAGTTAACTACTTGTGCGCATTATCCAATTGTCAATCATGCTATTAGGCTCAACTTTTAGTCATGACATTGTCCAATACTTTGGGTGCACAATATTCAATGTGGGAATTTGATGGATTGAATTAAAATTTGTGCTACTTTACTAAGTAGCATCAGTGGGAGTTAAGTTTTCAAGCTTGCAAATTGAAATTAAATCACTTCTTTATTTTTAAAGTTGGTAATTGAATTTATTAAAAAAAAAGTTGATAACTAAATTGAAAAAAATTATCTCTTTACACAAGAATGTACTCGAACCTAGGTGGTGGCATAGGTGTTTTAAAACATATCAATCATTGTGCCAAATCAAATTATCAATATGTTCATAACATGTAAACTTAAATAGATGTTTCTTATATTATTATTTTTTTGTTTCCCACGAGTCTCCTCCTTTGGAGGTAATCATGTTTGAGGCACAATAGACATTAAATGTGGACACCTCTTCAACAGAGATTCGAACATTGGTTCATCATATTGTGGGAGATTAACCTTTTTCCACTAAACCCAATCCTTGTTAGTTTTTGTATAATTTTTTAACAACAATATATGTCTATATATAAATATAGGAAACAAACTATAAGTGTTATATTTGGATAGTCCAATATGATATATTTGGGCGATTCAAAATAACCATGGTTTTGATGATAACAAAGATGTAAATTGTTGATAGACTAATGGTTTGCATGAAGGGAAAAAGGATATACTTTATATAAGCTAAAATGGTAAAAATATTTATCCTTATGCTTTTACAAGTTATTGTCCAAAGGTAAAAGGAACTTGTTCATATTAACAACTTATTTAGCGTCCAAAGTGACGTTATTAAACAAGCGCTCAAAGATATTGTGAAAACCAGTACCTATGTATTGTGAGTTCTTACGGGTCCAAAAAGGACATAACTAAAACAAATGACTTATCTTCAGTTAGTTAACGTCCATATGTTTTGTTTGCACATGAAAGCATCTCAAGAATGATTCACTCACTAGAAATTCAATTATTTGAATTTTCCCTCTTGATATATATTATGAAATTAACATTTGAATTTCAAGTATATAAAGGCAAAGACAAACTAGAAGGTCATCATAACAAAATCAATCGTTTAAGTAGTGACAAAAGCATTGTACCTTTGTCCCTTTTCTCTCTCCTCAATAAGATGCCACATAGTAGAAAATACAAGTTGTTAATAATGAAAACATTTAAGCAAGGTGCAGATCCCAAAACAGATACTTTTTTTAAGCCTATAAAAGATGTATCAATGATCAACACAAGGCAAGAATTATGCATGTTAGGATGGTGTAAGACCACTTAGACCTCATCTTCCTCCATTTGATATGGCTGATATTGCTCATGCCATAGAGATTATGCCAATTGCACTACAACAACAAAGTGCCACTGTGGTTCATCAACACTAGGAAGCTTTGGTACAGCTTGAGGCCACTTGAGTCGTCATTGAAGCAACTCAAGCAATAATCCCACGTGAGTTTCAAGGATTAGCAGAGTTTTGGAAATGATCCCTCACAATTCAAGGGAGACTTGATTCAAATGTAGTTGATCATTGGATTTGAGAGTTGGAGAAAATCTTTATGGCCATGACATGTCCTAAAGATAGAAAGGTTACTTATGCCACATACACATTAGTTGATGAAGCAGAGTTCCACAACATAGAGCTCAATAGATTATGGAAGATCATGGAGAATCCCTCACTAGGGAAATTTATTATTTGATTATTTGTGTGTGTGTGTCCAATCATAGACTATCATGTATATGTATGTATTCAAAAATTATACCAATGATAATTTATAATTAAATGAAAGTGTAAAATTATTTTATACCATTAGTGCATGACTATTAAAATATATATATATATATATATATATATATTCACTCCTTATTAAAAATTATTGTCAAATTTGACCAAGAATCAGTTAATTACAACCTCTCTTTTGTCTTGCATGGAGTAGATTGAAGTGGGAAATATGAAGTATTAGAGAATGTGTTGACCAAGAATCAGTTAATTACAACCTCTCTTTTGTCTTGCATGGAGTAGATTGAAGTGGGAAATATGAAGTATTAGAGAATGTGTTAAAAGAAAAGATTAATTAACTGTAAAAACTTTAAAATTGAAATGGAAACCATGATATTTATATCTTCGATGCCCAAGAAAAAAGTTGTATGCCGAGGACAAGTGAGTTATTCATCACATATTGATTTGGATTCCCCAATGGCAATATGATAACTTATTTAAATGGGATCCCCGGCTTTTTAGTGTTTGATATCTAAAGCAAAGCTGTATTCCACCGCCCCCAGAATCCTTTTCAAACCCAGAGTTGATAGTTTAGATGTGTTTTTTTATTTTTCGAAAGAATAGTTTAGATGGTTTAGTTTAACTTTCCATTTCAATTCATGTTCAAGCGCGACTATATATATAAAGGAGCCAAGTTCCATATTTTTCACAAGCATATAGCATCACCAAAAACTCTCATTCCTGTGTCCCTAGTAAATAGTAATTTACTCAATTCTGCTTGCTCAAGTTGTCATATAATACCAACTTACCACACCTAGTTTTGGAAAGCACGTTTTTAAATACTTGAGGCAGTCTTAGCTTGAGGCATAGACTTAACTATATGCAAGAAAAGCTGAAGCTCTGATATTGATTGGACTCATAATATATAGGTACGTATGCTTCATTTCATAATTAAGCACACATAATTTGCGTAGCAATGTTGTATTGTTTTTGTTGTTTGGGATGCATGGTAGTAAAAATAATTTACTATCAAACAAAAATCAATAATTCTTATAAATTATAAACATAAACAGATAAATTAAGTCCATATAAACCCTCACCAAATTAACAACAAACGAGTAAATGAAAGGTTAATCAATGTCTATAGTTTAGAGTTTAGAATTTATTTCTTTACCATTCATTTATTAATATTTTGTTATAGGTTCTTTTATATGTATATATCATTCTTCCAAATAAAATATTCTAATAGATAATGAGAATGCTAATAACTTATTAATTGGCAAATTTTGAGGTGATAATAAGGAAAGAAAGGAAAAATATTGCGCTGTGCCCAAGTTCAAATTTAAGCGGGCTTTTAAAAATACATGGTATATTGTTATTTAAGCATATTAATATATTAATAATAAGTGTGCCTAATAAAGTTCTGACATGTTTAAAGGAACATGTTAGAATGTCGTATAATGAATAAATATCATTATCGGTTAATTATGTTTTTTGGTTTCTGAAGTTGTTTTACTTTTCACTTTTTATTTCTAATTAAAATTTGGACTAGTTTCAGTTTTTATGTTTTGTCTATCAATTATTTTGTCTTTTATCAAATATCACCGTTAAAGGGTGGCATATCATAAATTTTGTTGTTATTTTATTACGTTTTGTGAATTTTGTTACCGTTGAAAATTACAAGAAATTGCTTGAATGAAGAATATATTTATATTATGTATCAAATGATTTCCCACAATTAAAAATCACCAGAAATTATTACACCACAAAAGTAATAAAATAATATTTAACATTAGTAATTTCCTTCACCTTGCAAGTAGTGTATGTCTCCTCTTGGACTCGAAACTCCTAAGCCTGAGAAACTTCAAGGTGATTTCTCCGCCGAATCCCCAAATGCCTCCACCTCGAACTCCCTTTCCAAAACCCTCACGATACTATTTCACTCGTTCACACATGCCAACCCCAAGTGACCTTCCCACCCTCGATTGCCACGTCATCTACTGCAACATCCTCTTCCGTAATGGCCTCTTCCTCAAAAACGTTGTCGTTTTTCTCCAAACATGAAGCCATCCGCTCAGCATCTACAAAACCTAATAACCGATCTCCAAATTGAATTGCTCGAGTCCAAAAGATATACTATTAAATTATTTTTTATTTCATTTTGTATATATCAAATAATTTTATAATATAAAATAATAGACACTAAAAAATAAATAATTCACTTATAAAAGATAAATATAAATAAATTTATATTAAGAAAAATAATAGAATTAAAAAAATAGTTCATATAAAAAATTTTCATATAATTTATTTATTTATTTCTAATTTTCTATTTATTTAAATAAGTTTTAAAAAAATCATTCATTTTCTTATTTGAATTTATCTAAATAACATTTTTATTCGTCCTATTTCTCTTTTATTACCTTAGATTTTTTTATTCTTAATCCAAACAAAACATCATGTGAGGCTTCCACAATGGTCACTTTTTTAATTTCTACTTATTTAAATAACAAATAATTTATGTGATCCAATGATGATGATAATTCATTTTATTATTATTATTTTAGATTTAAATAACTTTTTGGTTGCTAGAGTATTTTGGTGCATTTATGTAAGATCATGTTACATTCACATGAAG
Source organism: Glycine max (assembly GCF_000004515.6). NCBI lineage: Eukaryota > Viridiplantae > Streptophyta > Magnoliopsida > Fabales > Fabaceae > Glycine > Glycine max. The sequence goes on from NC_038254.2 coordinate 21,843,693, forward strand.
AAAAATAATATAAATATATTTATATGAAAACATTCATGGTCTCTAACAGCACAGAAAAAAAAAGGGTATGGGATGTTTTGGTTTTCATATCCAACCTTTATTTTTATTTTTTTGGTACTTGAAATTATTTTTTTGAAAAAATATCTGTAATAAAAATAATTTTGTTGTCGACACAACAAATTTTAAGTGGCATATACTTGATAACTTGACTCTCTATTAGTCACATCATTAGATGGAAAATTTTTTTAAAGATAAGTGTCTATTTGTCAAAAATCAAAATAAATAAATAAAATAAAGCTGATGTACCAAAATAAAAATAAATAAATTACTAAAAACTATTTAAGCTTTGAATTTTAAAAGTTTATCTTAATCTCTTAAAGTATTTATATTACATCAAAATGATCCTATCGACCTTTTTTACATTAATAATATTAATTTTGATTGATATAACAAACATTTATTAGATGTGATAGTGCATGTTTAAATTAACTGCAAACTTATGTTTGGCTGCAAATTAAGTTTATAAAAGTAATTAAAGTCTTCTATAAAATTAAGTTTTTAGACAAATTTTTCATATATGAATGTACTTTTAGAATTACTAAACATGTCATCAAATTACTTTCCAAATAGAGTTTGGATGTCCCAAAACGAAAAATTAAATATAACCATATTTTTTGTCATGTATCATTAAATTAATATAGTAAATTAATAGAATGATTAACATTTTAAAAAAAATGAGAAACCGAAATATTTGAAAGAAAACTTAACCTATCTATCTGAAACAAAGAAGTTAATTGAGAGAATAACATTATATTTCATTCAACTTTGTTTATTCTTCTGAATTCAGTACTTAGTAGGCTTAAAAGTACCCAAAACTCAGAAAATCCAACCCATTTCTGATATGGACTTGTGTGACTTGACTTAACGTGGCCCATGAAAGAAGAAAAGTGATGTGGCGGAAGTGAGCAATCAATCAATCACATTTGAAAACTGAAAAAGAAACAAACACATGCTAGCTGCAATGACTTTGGTTACCCCACTAAGTGGCCAAAGCAAAGTCAAGATCACCATACATTGACAACTTTTTCTTAAAAGAAAAAGTTTAGGCCACTGGGTTCTAATGACTAATTAGGATCACGACAAATAAGTAAGAGTATATGGAATACCCTTGGCATATTTAAGATTTCATTCGTTAAGTTGACATTTTAGATGGATCGGAAAACTTTGGTTCTTGAAATAAATATATTTTTTTAAGGTTCATAATTAACCCATAAAAGTCCATGAATAAATGAAGATTTGTAGGTCCAAATAATAATTTGAAAAAACAATAAAAAATGAAAAATATATAAAATTAAAAGAAAAAAAATAACTTTATTTTTTAAGTTAAAAGCTATCATAATAAAACATACTAATATTTTAAACATAAAAAATTAACAATAACAAATTAAATTAAATATCAAAATCTTAACACGAATTAAAAATATTTGCACATTAAACTTAAGCAGGTTAAATAAGTAGCTCGTGTGTATGTGAATAAAGTCCACTAAATCTATATACTTAACAAGTTAGATCCAAAAATTCGATATAATTATACTAATTTTAAAGGGGAAAAAACTCGTTATTCACAAAGTCTGTAAGCTTAATGAACTAGTCCATGGATCTTAATCTATAATATCCACTCCTAAGGACAAGCCTCAAGGTGTAAATAGTATTTATAAATCCACCAATAAAAATGAAAATAGATGAGACTTTGGCAAATTTAAGTCTAACATATAACATTATTACTAAATCTAGGTTTGATCTATTTACTTATTACATGTTTTTTTTAAGCCTAAGCTTAGTGCGACTTAAAAAAGCATGTTTACGTGGCATATTTTATAGAATGACTTATAAACAAACCAATAGCCTTACATGCCTAGACCAACAAAACTAAAAAGTCCAACTAGTTATTTTCCTTACATATATTATTTTTATTATGAAACTTATTATTATGAATAATTATATATATATTATATTTTTGCAATATGTAATATATATAAAATATTATATATATATAATATATATATAATATATATATATATATATATATATTATATATATATTATATATATATATATATATATTATAAATATGTCAATTATAAGGTTTAATAGACTTTTTTTAAAGTTTAAGCTTAATCTTTTTAATAAATTGATCATGCCTTTGATGGGTCTGTCCCAACTGAGAGTGTAATTTATTTTCACTCCTACTTATTAACAAAATCATTATATCAATGAAAATCAAACTTATATCATTTTAAGATATGAATATGTTGTTTGAATATACATTGATAAGTTAAACCAAAATGAGAATGAGAATTGAAATAGTGAAAGAAAAGAATTTACCAAATACACAGTAAGTTAATATGATAAACTTTTAATGGGAAATATAAATAATATACTGTAGTATTATTATGTTTTTTTACAACAATATACTGTAGTATTATTTAACACTCTAGTTCTTTATTATCATTAAATGAATGTGTAGGATTAATTAAATAAATTCGTCTCATTTTATATCAGCGAATTAACATGAAATTATATCTAAAGATAAATATAATATCCGAGAGACACTGTTAAAAGGCATGCTATTAACGTTTCTTTAGTTATAATTATAACGTATTTAGAAGGAAAAAAACTTAAATAATCACTTTTTAATAAAAGTATGAAAATATGATTTTATTTATAAATTTAATTGAAAAGTAGGGGACAATGACTTTAAGCA
>NC_038254.2:22470089-22486400 GCF_000004515.6 Glycine max
AAGTTGGGCGATTGAACGGGCAAAAGACAATACAAAGACCTATATTTCATCTCAAAGGTTTTCTCGTGCTCATATGATGCATTCACAACTCACCGTATGCTGCACAAAGCACATTAGCACTTAGCAGCACACTATTAGGTAGTGTTAGAACCACTCCATTTACAGAGGCAACCAAGATCAAATACTGTCTCCAGGTGATTTGGGAAAACATGTACTGTTTAGTTGTCATGCCTTATATAACACAAAGCTTGGTCTTAAGATATCCAGCTTAGACTCCAGAGTGGCTGCAAGTTGAAGAATTCAAAACTAAAGCAGTGGTGAATTTATATCAAGCCCTAGTACTCTCGACATATTCCATTGCTTTCCTCTTCACAGATTCAATCCGTTCTACGGATCAACTTGATCCATAAACTGTCTGAATATGCATTTTAAAAATTCACTACTACAAAAAGCGGATTCAACATCGGTGTGTTAACATCGGTTGTTAAAAAACCGATGTTAACATATGCGCGGTGGCATAATTGTAAATACCGTGTATATGTTAACATCGGTTTTGTGAAAAACCGATGTTAACGAAGTTCATTAACATCGGTTATTGGAGAACCGATGTTAACATTTATTAGTAACATCGGTTATTTAGAAACCCGATGTTAATAAACATATGTTAACATCGGTTTTCTCCAGAAAACCGATGTTAACCTTAACATCATTTTGTTAACATCGGGTTTTTTTAAAAACCGATGTTGAAGTTATATTTTAAAAAATATGGTGAGCCCTAAGAAGCTAGCACTCTGTGTCTTCTTCTCCATCTAAGCTTTCGCACTCTCTTCTTCTTCTAATCTCCGTCTAGCGAAACCGTCCCTGTGTGCATCTGAGCATCGTGTTCGTCGCACTCGAGCATCGTCACAAGTCTCTGCTTCTTCTCCTTCGCCACCATACCTAGGTATGTTTCGTCTCCTTCGCGTTGTCTTGTCCTTCTCTCTGTCTTCTTCTCCATCTAAGCTTTCTTGCTCTCTTTGTTCTCCATCTACCTTGAAGTTGTATGTTCTCCATCTGACCATCATTTTGTCTAAGGTCGAGCATCGTGTTCGTCGCACTCGAGCATCGCCAGAAGTCTGTGCTTCTTCTCCTTCGCCACCTCACGTAGGTATGTTTGGTCTAATCCTGTATAAATATTTGATTGCATTCATGTATCGCACACTTAGTGAACTAAACATGGCTAGGGTTTCTCATATTTAACTCGAGCATCGTGACAACTTTGTGCTTCTTCTCCTTAGTGAAGTTTCCCTTACCCTTATTGTGTTCTTCTAACAGTTTAAGAGTTAACGCCTATTATTGGAGTTTAACAGTTTCCCTTACCCTTATTGTGTTCTTGTAACAATTTAAGAGTTAACGCCTATTATTGGAGTTTAACAGTTTCCCTTACCCTTATTGTGTTCTTGTAACAGTTTAAGAGTTTAAGAGTTAACGCCTCCTAGTTCCTAAAACCTTCCTTAAGATTAGAGGACCATTGGTTAAAATGAAGAGTAAAATCCTTGTCCATTGCTTTGATCCACGACCATTTTTTTTTTGGAACCGCCAAGAATAAATATATTAATAGATAAGAGTACTAGGGGTACTACATGAAACACATGAGAAGAAACTCCTGAAAGGATACAAAAAACATGACCCCCTCGTGAGGAAACCCACAAACCCCTCCCTACAAAGCAAATTTAAACAAAAACTAAGGACATTGTTGAGGACCAGTGGTGAAAAGGAGCACAGAAATTCTTTTCCCACCCCTTGAGCCAAGTCCAAGTGAGGAAAATAGAATTATCTATCAACTTATGAATATCAAACGCCTGATTGTGAAACACCAAGTCATTTCTGGATTGCCAGATTGACTTTGTAGCAGCCAACCACCAAGTCTTCCTTCTTCTAGTAATATTCTTTCCTCCAGTTGTAGTTGAGGTGTGAAGAAAATTAGCCATGGGACTATTATGTAGAACTGTGCCTTCCTTAACCCAAGTGAAGAATTCCCACCACAGTGGCATTGGCCCAAGCGTATGGAATTTGTTTGGTGTCTTCTCTAGACGCGACCTGTGTGGGAAGCACATGGCATTGGGGTGCCTTGGAGGGGAGAAAAAAGCTATGACTATGCCACAACCCCACCACCCTGCCATGCCCAGCACGCAATCTTTCCTTTTTTTCACCTTCAGTTGCCTCTCATAATCATATTTCCACATGACCACTCAACCTGATTATATTATGGTTGGTTGCATTAATAACACAATTTGAATTTTGACCTGTGCATGATCATGATGGCCCCCAATTTTCGGTTACAAACTAACAATTGTGTCCCGATTGAAATAAAGAACAATGCAAATTCAAGTGTGGCATGCTGCACCCTCTTACTCAATGGTACTAATAATAAAGGACTTGTATTTTAAGCTAATAACTAGGTCTAATATTTGTGTCTTATTTCAGTATGGAACAAGATTAATTAGTATGTATAAAGTATACGCATGTCAGGCTCAGGCACCTCTTAATAATTACTTTTTGACTAAAATCTGATCTCCCAGATCAATTTTCATTTAGTGCTACTGTCAAAATGGCTCTTCCCATGCTAATAAACATCAACATATTTATCACACCAGTCATTTTAATTTACTTCCTGCAGGTCTATAATTTCTGTTTCAAGTTCCACGTTTATTTTCTCATCCAGTTTGAGAGAGTGTTACAACTTACATTGTATCGATCAGTGTTATTATATATGTTGATTGGCCGTGGCATGCATATATAATTGAATATATATTTGTTCATGTAGCGGATCAGGTTTCACATAAACGAGATTTAATCCAAAAGCATTCAAATGAGAAAGTATAATATGTTGTTTTTTTCAATCTAATTTGACTTTCGAGTTAATAGATCTTAAATTGATCATCCAATAAACACAAATAAGTTTGAAGTAGTGAGAATGATCAATGTTAATGGAAAGGTACAATATTAATTAAAGCTAAGGATTGTCTTCGGTCTCCATGACATGGATCGATGCTTGACTATTTGTGTTCCAGTACACATCATGCACGTTGGGAATGCAATTTCTACCAAAATATAGAAGTTTAGCTATAAGGTTAGCTTTTGAATTGGAGTGTCTACTTCCCAATCTTTCTGTTGGGTGTCTAATGCAATTAAAGTCTCCCACCAGGCACCAAGAATGAATCTGGGACTGGCTCTTCCTTGAGTACAGCTTCTCCCACAATTGTCTTTTGCTTTCTATCTCACAAGGAGCATAAATGTTGGCCACCACGACTCTCTGCATTTCTGCCATCCAAACCCCCTCCAACATAATGAATCCCCTTTCAGCAGTTTTGACCTCAACCTGGAAATTATTATTGTTCCAGATACACAATAAACCCCCAACAGTATTCACAGCAGGGACCCATTCCCATTCAAAGTTTGATTGACCCCACAAAGTCTGGCACAGTGCCTTATCCAAAGAGTCCCTCTTTGTTTCTTGCAAACAGAGGAGGTCTATCTTGTGTTTCCCAACCAATCTCCTAATAGAGGCCCACTTTATACCTCTACCAAGCCCTCTAATGTTATAAGACATAATATTCATTTTAAAAATTTCCTGCTACCCAGCTCCATAGTTTTCTTTCAGCTTGTATAATATGAAGGCTTGTTAGAGAATCAGCTATGATTCATACTTATACAAATATGTATCCATTTAGTACCTCTGGTACTTATTAATGAATATATTATATTTTTGGCTGATAAAAAAAAAAACACACAACAATCTTATGCTTGTGTTGATAATGATGCAGGTATATTTACAACGACAGGACCCCCTTTGAGAAATTGGCTGATAAATTCTTCTGTCCTGGTAATTGATTACTTTTTTTTTACTTCACCTCCAGTGTTACTAATATAGAAATTAAAGGAAATTCAATCCAAAAGAAAACTTGCTGTCATGCTTTGCAAGTGATATAAATTATCAAAATCTAATGACAATGAGTGCACAGAGCTACAACTTGGCAGTAGTTTTTGACTAATACATCAGCATTAGGATTCCCAAGCATACAATGAGCTAATCAAGATTTTCATGTATCATTTTTGCTGTTTCTGCTGCTATATGGAGAACAGTGTTATCATCATCATCCTGAGACAAAATAAACAGCTTAGAACTTTAAATTAGAAACATAACACACAGAGACACACACACTCATGACACACACACTCACACTCATCATACAAACACACACACACACACACACACAAAAGTTTGATAACAAATTTGTTCAATTATACATGCAGAAATTTCTTCAATTGTAACTTATTAGGTGTGACAAGGTAGCTGGCCTCTTCATAAGGTACTTATCTAAATTTAACTTAAATTCTACTGCAGTGGTGATGACCTACTAATATTAGTGAAAACAAATTTGCCAAGTCTACATAAGTTAATTTGTTCAGAGTTGTTTATTCCTATTTTAAGTTTTGAAATATGCTTGCATGATTGTATTTGTATGAGGATTATATTGTTTTTTATATAAATTATGGCAAGCTGAACACTAGTGAGTATAATGTTGGTATTTTAGGGGCAGTGTACTTATTTTTGTTTTTTTTTATCAGCAAAGATAATTTTTTTTTGCTCAGCAAAAATAGATATGTATTAGATAGATGAAAGAGTACCAGAGGTACTGTGAGTACAAATATATTTTGAACATAGCCGGTACACAAGATGAATTAAGTACCAGCTACAACCCCTGACTTAAGTACATATGTGCTGCACCTCTTGGAAGAGGTCTCAGCCAGTACATTCCCTTTCTAATTACATAAAGGCATCTGCCAGATTAGAGGACCACTCTATAGAAACCTAAGAAAAGTACAAAACTAGTAGCCAAAATTGTATCCTCTACTAGTACAGAAAAGCTTGTCTAATACTACTGCACCAGTGATTAAAATGTTCTGTGAAGCCTTTCTCAAAGTTCCTAAGCCAGGTCCAAAGAATGAAAATTGCATCATCCTCACTGTCCCTGCAAAATTGCCATGACGTGTCAGCAACCTCTGTCGTGTCAGCAACCTGCACATGCTGATGGTCTAAGGATTTGAAGAAGATGCCATCAATTTTAGGTCTCTGAAAATCTGCTTCTAGAAATCTGTTAGAGAAGAAGGATCTGATTTCTTCTTTCACCTTATTAGGGTCATCAGTCCACACACCTTCAATGAGAAGTCCTTTGATGCTATTCCTATTTCTGTTTGCATTCACCCTGATATGGAAAAATTTAGTGTTGCAGTCTCCTTCTTTTAGCCATCTTGATCTTGATTTCTGCCTTAGCAAGGCTTCATGTGCTTGGGCAGCCATCCACCAGTCTTTCTGCAACTTCTTTCTTCTTGAAACTTCCAAGTCAGTCATCTGTCTATGCAATGTGTCCTCTTCTAATTTATTAAGCTCCATTTCCAGCTGCTGCAGTTTTTTAAAACTATCCCCATATTCTTCCTTGTTCCATGTCTTTAGTCTGCACTTCAAGCTTTTGAATTTTTCCTTCAATACATAAGCTCCCCATCCTGACACTTGGACAGAATTCCAACAATGTTGACTACATCACTGAAAGACTTATCTGTTAGCCAGCAATTTAAAATCTTGAAGGGTTTAGGACCCCAGTCCACATTATTAGCTTTGATAAGGATGGGGCAATGATCTGAAACATTTCTTGATAGAGTAAACTGCACACTTTCTGGCCAAGTATCCCTCCATTCAGGGGATATTAAAGCCCTGTCTAACCTGCTTTTAGATTCACCATTTGGCCTAAACCAAGTGTATTGTCTGCCTACATTTGGAACCTCCAATAACTCCATGTCTTCAATCCATTCATTAAATTCTTGCATACTGTTGTCTCCCACTAACCTGTCTATTTTTCCCATTCTTTCATTTGGATTCCTTATGCAGTTAAAATCCCCAAGCACACACAACAGTCTTACTTGAGATGCTTGTTTCAATTGTCTCACAGAATTCCATAATAGTCTCTTGTCATGTATATCACAAGGAGAATATACTGTCACTATGCATATTTTTAGGGCCTCTCTGGTGCAGACTCCTTCCAAGAGAATGAATCCAGTTCCAGTAACCTTGTTTTGTAGCCTAAAAACTGATTCAGTCCACATGCATAAAATGCCACCAGCTGAATTGATTGCAGGTTGCATCTCCCACATAACTTCATCACTTCCCCATATAGCCTGACATAATGTCTTATCAATGCTGTCTTTCTTAGTCTCCTATAGACAGATCATTTGAATATTTTCTTTATTTATTAATCTCCTTATGGCAGCCCATTTCACTCCCTTCCCCAGACCTCTAACATTATAAGAGGCTATATTCATGGGTCCCTGACATGTGCTCCTATCCTCTCAGCTTCTAATCTGTCTCTGGTTTCCATACTAAATTTCTGCAAAATTTCCTTGTGTTGGACCTCTTGATTGTCTCCAATGTTCACCCCCAATTGCTGGATCATTTTCCACAATTTAGCAACTTGTTGGGTCTGAGTATAACCTCCACTTGCCTCCTGTTGTAGATCTATACTGATATTTCCTGTTGCGATTCCTGAACTATTTCTGCTGCTGCTCTGTTGTATGATACTTAGTGGCATATGGTTTCCTTCAAAGCTTCCACTCCTTTGATGTCTCCTATTAGACCAGCTTCCCCGGGAATATACCTGCCAATTACCTCCCGTAGGTTTTTTATGAGTAGAGGGGGTATGGTCCAAGTAAGTTTGAGGTTCATAAGGCAAATCTGTTAGCTGGCCCAACTGAGGCCCACATTGTGTGGACTTAGCCTGCTGTTCAGCTCTGTCTTCCTTATCATATATTTGTTTATTTGCCTCCTTCATGATGTGCTTACCCTTTAGCCTGCTGTCCAGTAGTCCCATTTAACCCATGCAATTTTCTTCTGATCAAGGCCACCACCCTATAGGAACCTCCTCTGGATTAGCCCCGATTGGTATTCCCAAATAAGAGAAAGGCAGAGGCATGATTCTGCAATTCAGATAATTGGCAGCCTGCAATTTCCATTGTTCAGATTGGCCCAACACCCCAAAGCTGCTCTTCCCATAATTTATTTTAAGTCCTTGCTGCACACACACACATAGACAGACAGACACACACACACACATAAAGAGACAAACACAAAACACACACACACACACACACACAACTGTTGATGTCCTTGTATGTTCTTGTACGTCATGAATGTTCTTGTATGTCATGAATGTTGTTATACGTGCTGAATGTAATTTGCTATATAAATAATTGTTGTTCATGCTGAGTGAACCGTAGATTCCCGTTTAAGACTGAATGCAATGATTCTTGCAGATAGTTTGCATTAGTCATTGTATTTAGTCTTGAATTGTCCGTTTGGACATTTTAGGGAGACTTGTATTTTTATGTTAGACTCATTCGGTCAGGTTATTATTATTTTGATTAATTTGATGAAATTTCGGTTGAATGCATTTCAAGTTGTTCTCTGAGTGCATACTTGATTATCGTGAAATTCGTTTCACCGATGTCATGTCGTGTACTTGGAGACCAATGCGAAATGCTGCCGAAATTTACTCAAATTGTTCAAAATAATGCTAACCATGACGTTTGAGGCTAACATAAAAGACAGTCTTCCTAAATGGGATAGGGCCACACCTATAAATAAAAAAGTGAGATTTGCATGCATGGATTTGCTTAGATGGATCGAAGTTGGATCAATCAAAGTCGCATGAGCCCAGAATATGAGGATGGCGTCGAGCAGTTTTTGCAATTTGCTTTAGAAAGAGGTCGACCGAATGAAGAAGGAAAATATTATTGTCCTTGCATCAACTATTTGAATGGAAGACGACAACTACTTGACGATATATGGGACCATCTATTGTGTGATGGGATGAAGAAGAATTACACAACGTGGATATGGCATGGTGAAGTGACTGACATCCATACTGGGTCCCAATCTGAACCGTTTGATGTAGAAATGGGAGATCGCTTGGAAGACATGATTCGTGACCTTGGACAAGAGTGTTTTCAACAAGCACACGCCCCTGTGTATTAAGGATTGCAGAGTGATTCAAAGAAGCCTTTGTATACAGGGTGCAAGAATTCCTTAACCCTGTTGTCTGCGGTGTTAAGTCTGGTTAATGTGAAGGCCAGGTATGGGTGGAGTGACAAAAGTTTCACCTCACTGCTTGAGGTAGTGCACAATATGCTTCCAGAGGACAACACGCTGCCTAAAAGTTACTATAAGGCGAAGAAGATATTGTGTCCCATGGGTATGGAGAATCAGAAGATTCATGCTTGCCCCAATGATTGCATACTCTACAGGCATGAATTCCAAGAAATGTCCAAATGCCCTGTCTGTGGGACTTCACGGTACAAAGTGAAGGATGAAGAGGAAAGCAATTCTGATGAAAACTCCAACAAGGGCCCCCTAGCGAAGGTTTTGTGGTATCTTCCAATCATTCCAAGGTTTAAGCATTTGTTTGCTAACGAGGACGACGCAAAAGACCTTACATTGCATGCAAATGGAAGGATTTCTGATGGAATGGTCCGTCATCCGGCTGATTGCTCCCAGTGGAAGAAGATTGATGGTTTGTATCCGGATTTTGGGAATGAGCCAAGAAATCTTAGACTTGGACTAGCCAGTGATGGAATGAATCCATATGGCACCTTAAGCACTCAACACAGTTCATGGCCAGTTCTGCTAGTAATTTACAATTTGCCTCCTTGGTTGTGCATGAAGCGAAAATACATGATGTTGTCTATGATGATATCGGGCCCAAGACAGCCAGGAAATGACATTGATGTTTATCTAAGTCCGTTGGTTGAAGATCTGAGAAAGTTGTGGGACGAGGGGGTTGTAGTGTTTGATGCGTTTCGCAAGGAGACGTTTGAAATGCGTGCAATGCAATCTCAGGGAGTTGCAGTGCCTCCTGAGCCTGTGGTTGGTCCTGGTCCCTCCGGTCCTCGAGTGAGCACAAAGGGGAGTTGTGTTGATCCCTCAGGAAACGATCCTGAGACCGGTGACTCTGACAGGTGCGGCTTGTACATAGAAGTAGATCCTGCACGCCTAGTTGCCATCGGGAGAGTTTATGAGGGATCCACTGTTGTTCATAACACTCCTTTGTTGCCTGGCCAAGTAAAGGTGAGTGTGGAGGAGGTTAGAGATGCAGATGCTCCAGTTCCTGTACCCACTGATGAGGTTTCCTTAGTGGGGCAGGCACTTCACACCTTCCTTGCTTGGCCGACACATCTGGTCAAGTCTTTATCACAGCAGGTACTTATTGTCCTTACTATATGTTTCTTCTTTTCAAATTAGGCTATTTAACTTTGTTTCATGAACAGGTAGCTGTGTCTCCGCCAAAACCACCTCCGAAGCCCGATCCGGAGGTCGATGATCCGCTTTATCTGATGACATTGACCATTCTAGAGCTTTTCTTGAGGCCTTATCAGGTTAGATGGGATGCCACCGTGTTCGGGGTCGTTAATCCAGATTTCCCCCTGTACATAAAGCACGAAGACCTCTCCGAAATCGCACACGGTGGTCAATGTCTCAGCATATCAGTGTTACAGTTGTGGATTCTGTAAGTCTTTATATAAAAGGCTTTTATTTACCTAAGTTATGGCTTTCAATTCATAAATATTTAACTTTGACTTAACATAAACAGGCATCTCACTGAAACATGTATGCGAGCGGGGAATTCTGATATCTATGGATTCCTCGAGCCTCAGTCCATTCAGAGGTCTGGGCAATCACGGTTTGAATCTGAAAGTTACATAAAGAGTTGGATGCAGAGTTCACAACGCGATGTGTATCTTGGAGCCTACCTAAATGGGTAAGTCACAAAATAACAAAATTTAATTAATGTTTACTAATGTACTAACCCATTTTAGGTTCCACTGCAGCGGACACTGGCAGATGGTGGTCATCCTGCCCAAGGAACACTTAGTTGTCTGGTTTTGTTCATTGCATAACAGGCCAGACAACTACCTTAAGGGGATTATTAATAGGTTAGTGTTGTTTTCAATACATTTGCATTGTAATACCTCGACGTACAACACTAGTTTTTAATTGTTACTCATATGGAACAGTGCTATCAAGGGTCTTGATGATGCTCCACAGCCTAAATCAAAGGCTCCTGCTAGGTGGATTGTCGTCAAGGTACGTCATTTACATAAAACTTCTACTTATATATATTTCTTTATGTGTCTGTACACTAGTTGTTTAATTAATATCTAAATTTCATTATGTATTTAGTGTAATAGACAAAAAGGAACTACTGAGTGCGGCTACTATGTCATGCACTGGATGTCCACCATCATTTTAGGAACTTTTACAAATAATTGGGAAGCGGTAAGTTTATTTCAAAGAAAATCGATTTATTTATAATTTGTATTACATTATTAACTTAATATGATTTATTTAATCATGCAGTATTTTAACGACCCTAGACCATTGGAGCCTGAGAGATTAAAAGCATTGCGGATCCAGTGGGCACAGTTTTATCTCCGAATTAGAGATCAGGCCTAGGATTTAGGGACATTTTTTAACATTTTTTACATTTTCTATGTAACATGAACATTCAATTCATTTGTTGATAGTTCTTTATAATATATAAATCAATTATTTGATGTTTATTATCATTAAAACTGCTTGAAAGCATAATAAAATGTTTATTTGTTGTGAATTGGGCCTTCTGAAATTGCATTTAACAGGTACAATTTTGGGTTTACTGTAAAAACAGAAAGTATATATAAAAAAAATATTTGAAAACAACATCGGTTATTAACAAAAACCGATGTTAATATCATAACCAACATCGGTTATAATAGAAAACCGATGTTAACGTTTGTATATTAACATCGATTTTTTGTGTATAATCGATGTCAGCGTTTGTAATTTAACATCGGTTATCTGTAGAAAACCGATGTTAACTAGTGTACATTAACATCGGTTAATTATAAATAACCGATGTGAATATTTGAATATTAACATCGGTTATTTATAATTAACCAATGTTATACACAAAGAACTACACCAAATAAGTGTATGCATCATCAACGTTGACATCGGTTTTCTAGCAAAACCGATGTTAAGGGCATATATTAATATCGGTTTTTCTAGAAAATCGATGTTAAACTAACATATTTACATCAATTTTACTGGAAAACCGATGTCAAAGTTCATCATGCCTACACTTTTTTTGCTGTTGTTCATTGTGTTTAACATCGAGTGTTTGGAGAACCGATGTTGTCATATGTATGTTAACATCGGTTCTCCAAAACCGATGTTAACATTCATACATTCAACATCGTCACTTTCAACATCGGTTTTAGAACCGATGTAGAATGTTCTAAATAACCGATGTTGAAAGTGTATTTTCTAGTAGTGATTGCTAAATTTGAATTTGGTATGTTTTTGTTTCTGAAATTTGCAGCTTACTTCATCAAGGCTATTTCTTTGTCACAAGGTGTTCGTTTGAACTCTGAACAACATGAGTACTTTATATATTATAGAATTTTTTTTTTCAACGTTTAGTATTACTTTGGTAGAAGAGTAAATATTACCTGTAATTTGAATCATTCTTATTAGATTGTTGTCATAATTTGTTTTGACCTTAGTCACAATTTGGTTGTAAATAATGAGATGTTGAAATATAGATAAATAGTATATATTGATTAGCATCAATTATGATTATATATAAATATATCCTCTTTCAAGAAAATGAATGAATGAGAAATTAATAAAATATTGTTTTCCTTTTATTTTTCTTATAGTCTTTAATAGTGTTTTTCTTAGGAGTAGATTAGCATAGTTTTTTGCTCTCTATCAAGTCACTAATACTAAATGTTGCCTTTTGCTTTGATCTTCACGCATGTACATTATTTATGGTATTATAAAGGGGTTAATCATTCAAGCACTACGGAAACCTTATTATTTTGTCAAAGTAAATCGATGTTAATTTACAGCGAGAGGTGATAATCTGACCAAATTAAGGTGGTAATTGTGAGCATTCCACTAGCCGCAATAATCGAATCTTCGGATTCCTTGATAATTATTGATTTCTTGCACCCTTGGGAACAAAGTTATAACTATTGGTTCACGTAATTGATGATTAGAGATATTTTCCAAACATATGATAATGAAAATTTTCTTGATTTAAAAAATTCCAAAAGATACCTAGTGCTTGTCTAAAATTATCCAAATATTGGCATAACTATTGGCTCACATTTGTTGCAATTGCTCATCACTATTGGTTCCTTTTGTGTTCCCATTTTCTCATCCTTTGTTTTTCACCCTGTCATTCCTTATGCCACCCCCATGACACCTCTGCCTTGCTGCACTTAAAAAACTCTTCCCCATGACACCCTCTCATTCCATCTTTCTCATCTTCACTCACTCAACCTTGCTTTCAATGATTTTAATCATTCTCATTTGTCATCTATCTTTGTTGGGTTTGTGAGACTCACGCATCTCAACTTGTTTGATTCTAACTTTGAAGGGGATATTCCTTCCCAAATCTCCCACCTTTCCAAATCAGTCTCACTTCCAAGCAATGCATATATCTTAATTTCAAAGTGAATATCCTTTTTCTACCAAGTAGTGCCTGAAAAAAGGTAATGCCTATATGCGTTAGACCAATGAAATTTGAGAGAATGAAATCAGTGACGGAATTTGCGGTACTCATTTGCAGATCATGGTTAGGACCAGAGGATTAGGTCCTGCCTTAGGTCACGTTACTGGTAGAGGTGTGGGCAGAGAAGATCGTGATGATTCCAATGATGCTCCGTAGCGTCGACGGCCTACCGCATCCGCACGGAGGCAGCGAGTACCTGTGATTGTGGCGCACGATGAGTCAGTGCTCCCTGCGCCAGATGTAGAGGCTGACGTATTTCCGGATGACCCGATGGCACTGACTGATGTAGAGGACACTGGGGCAGACATTCCTACAGACTCAGGCACCCAGGCTACTGAGGATGAGCCTGAGGGATTTTCAGGTGGTCCGAGCGACCCATCCGTGCTGACCCAGTATGCGAATCACGTTGCTTGCAGCGTATGGACGGGAGAGGTATTTATAATATTTATTTTTAGTTACTTGTTAATTATACTTTATGATTGAAATTAGTTTTCCTTTAAATGATGATTTTAACGAATTTTGCATTCCTTTATACTTCAATTTAGGAGTGTCCTGAGTTGAAGTTATCCTCTCATGGAAGGAAGGTCTATAGTTTAGGCAGGTCTGTCCCTGCCATTGAGGGACTAGTTGTTGGGACAGGACTAAGTCCTCTGATCGCGTGTTCGGTAGACACTGGCGATCGGGGATATTTGTTCTCGTTTGTCGAGCAGTGGCACCGAGAGACGTCTAGTTTCCATCTCCCTGTGGGAGAGGTGACGATCACGCTGGACTATGTCTCGTCGCTTTTGCATCTACCCATGGTTGGCGACTTGCACGCCTTTCAGCCCTTGCACGTGGATGATGCGGTTCCGATGCTCATGAACTTATTGATGGTCTCTGCAGAGGCTTCCAGGGCTGAGACAGGGCAGTGTCGTGGACCGTACGTACGCCTGCAATGGGTATGTTATATCTACGAGCGCCGATGCCAGGTAGGTCATTGGACAGCTGTGGCTCGCGCGTATCTTCTTCATCTTCTGGGTTGCATTCCGTTTGCTAACAAGAGTGCAACCAATGTTCATGTTGTGTATTTGGAGGCCCTTCGTGACCTCAGTCAGACCGGGAGGTACGCCTGGGGAATAGCTGCACTGGTGCATATGTAGGACCACCTGAATGATGCTTCTATTAGCAGCAACAGACAGCTTGGCGGTTATATCACACTGCTACAGGTAACAAACATGTTTTTCATTCGTTGAGGTTCAACAATGTTTAACTTTAAATTTTGTTAGACTTTCATGATTAATGTTTATCATTTTGATGTTACCTCTGCAGTGCTGGATATACGAGCACTTTGCCTCAGTCGCGGAGTTCATTGTTGATCAGGACTACGATGAGGATTCACCACGTGCCTGTAGGTGGATTGCCACGAAGAAGACCGTGAAGAGCATATGTACACCGGTGTACAGGGAGCACCTGGACCGACTCCGGATTTTGGATGTCTGTTGGATCCCATATGGGGAGCATCGACCAGTCTAGGACTTCCATATGATTTCATGCTATTCCGGTCTCCTGCGATGGAGACCCGTTGCTGTGTATTACCGACCAGAGAGGGTCATGCGGTAGTTTGGATACACCCAGACCATTTCTTCTCTGCCTTTCGATTCATGGGTGTCGTATGATGATATACACGAAAGGTGGATGCACTATTCAAATCATATGGTTCCAGCAAGTGTGGTGTGCGTTGTGCCAGGTCAGTGTGCCAGCGACTACATAGACTGATTCTTCTATATTTCCCATCCTTTCATGACACTAGGTCAGGCATCAGATCCTCTACCAGATGGTCATGCTCCGCAGCCCCGAGTCGTCCCTCAGGCCCTAAAGACAGATATCCCTCACGTGTCGGAGCCAGGAGCACCATCGACATCTGCGAGGCCCGCTGTGGAGGAGCCTAGACATGGAGTGGTAAGTAATACTAATAATTTACGTAATTTACGTCAATATTTTCATAATAATTTGTGTTATCTGTTTGTTTTGTATTTAATAGGAAGTTTGCTATGGGATTGTTGAGAGGTTGGAGCGCCATCTGAGCCTAGGGGTGGTCACGCCAGGCTCATCGACACATGAGGTGATCGAAGAATGCCTCAGGATGGCCAGGAGTGTCACACAGGACCAGCTAGTATATGTTAGGTCTCGACGCAGGCGACGCACGGATCAGGCGTAGTTTATTTACACATTTTATATTGATATTCGATGTATATACAAATATTGTACTTGAACCCATTTCATTAGTAATGTTGGTTTTATTTATTTCCATTAGTAATGTTAGTTTTATTTATTTCCATTGATTGTGTATTCCCTTTGCCTAATCTAGCTTATAAAATTTTATAATTTGATTCTATCAAATTAAAAATCCGTATTTTTTAATTAGAATTTTATAATTAGGCGTAACATTTATATTTTATTTTAATAAAAGATGTGGTGCTGAGGGAGAATGTTTAATTAGAGTGTGGGAAGCATGATGTACTTATCTAAGTATTAAGAACCACAAAATCTTGAATCTTACAACTAATTTAATGAATCTAATTTTGAATTATTTGTGGAAAGGGTGTAGCAAAGAATAAATTAAACAAAAAATGGAAATTGAAATAAAGAAGTTGAAAACATGGACACACATGCTTAAAAACTTCTAATTAAAAAAATGTTATAATTTTATTCTATCAAATTTAAAAAAATGTTTTTTTTTCTCTCCTAAGATAAAAATCCGTATTTATATTTTCTAATTTTATAATTAGGCGTAACATTTATATTTTATTTTAATAGACTAAAAAATAAAAATCCATATTTTGCATCAGTGTTAAATGTACTTTGTTAAATATTTTTAATTAGTTCAACATTAAATTATTTTTAATTGATGACAAAATATATTTTAATTTTATAGTAGTTTCTTTAAAAAAATGAACTACTCGAGTTTAAATAATTAATTGTTATTTTTCGGTTGTTGTAGTTGTTTTTTTATATTTAAAATAAAATTGCAAGACCGACAAAAAAGTAAAAGTAGTAGAAATCAAATTTAACAGAGAACAACATGTCATCTTCCATTTCCAGAAAAAAAAAACACGATTATGCGATACATGAATTCAAACAGTACATTAACTTCAACATAGTCGAATGAAATAAAATATGCATCAAATACTACAACTAACTCATGCTAATTTTGCGACAAGGACAACTCGTCTTCCATTTCCGGTACAAGTTTACTGAAAACAGCTAAAATTTCTATTGGCCCAATCTTTTTCCAGTAGTTAGACTTAGTCAACACCTTCATCACATCATCGTTGGTTTTGAGTTCAATTATTTTGAATTTTATAACTTTTTCTGAATACTCATGGTGACTTGGTTTCTGAAAAAACAATTGTCTTACCATTTGTGTTTCATCAATACCATAAGGGGGAATCCCAGGAGGTGCAACTTGCTTGATCAAATCCTTCAGTTCATCCATGGTACATCCGGTGGGAATGTCAAACTTTTTGGGATTTTTTCCTGTGAACGAGTAACCAACAAACTCATTTTGGCGTGACATGTTCCACCTCCCATTGTAATATAGCAGGACATCACGAGTAGGGGTCATAGTGGCAAAAGTAAGTTTAAATTACCATTTGGGGTTCTAGCAATGCTACATAATAAC